>NW_006922344.1:331939-335711 GCF_000298275.1 Orycteropus afer afer
GTGACCAAACAGTGACCACAACCTTGCCCCTTGTCAGCTCTACTATACACCTGGGAATTCTGATCATTCACATAAACTTATAGGACCATTGTCTGCCAACTCTATATATGTTCTTGGATATCCTCCCCATTTCTTAGACATACCTAATCATTTAGCCTGTCCACCCATCTATCCACCCATATACCCATGTTTGCCTTTGCTGACAACGCAGTACTGTATGTGCAAAAGGGTTCGTATTTGTTGTCTGTACCTCCCTATGTCTTTCTCATGTTCAACGGTGTCATATTGGTCACTCACATTTGGTACATTGCCCTTCTCTTCACCCAAATCAATACTTATCTCTGTCTATCTAACAGCCTTCCCTCCACTCCCCTCTCACCCCTGGTAACCAACAAAGAAAAACTCCTTCTATAGATGAACCTTTCCTTAACTTTTACAATAACGGACTAATACAATATTTGTCCTTTTGTGTTTGACTTATTTCATTCAGCATAATGTAACAGTTCATTCTATCTAGCGACTCTCACCATTTAGAAGTTCTGTAACTACACAGTCTTTTGCCTCTTTTTGTTTGTAGTTGTCCTTACTTGCCAATTGATGTCTCTGGTACCCTGTTTAGAGTGTTGGAAGCTCATTGTACTTTGGATATGTCCATAGCTGTAGTTTCTGGGTTGTGTCATCTTATGTATTAACGGTTGGTTGTTGTTTGCTATTTTTGGTTCTCTGTTCAGAGGACTCCCTTTAGCATCTCTTGTAAGGTTGGTCTGGTTTTAACAAATTCCCTTAGTTTCTGCTTATCTGGAAATCTCCTAATTTCACCATCCTATTTGAGGGACAGTTTTACCGGGTATATAATTCTTGGATGAAAATTTTTCTCTTTCAGGGTTTTATATACACCATCCCATTGCCTTCTCACTTACATGGTTTCTGCTGAGAAGGAACTGCACTCTTACTTGGTAGTTTGTTATTGCATATGACATCTCTTAAAAGGATGCCTTTTGTGGTCAACCTAATCTGTTGTAATGTAATTTTACCAATTGTCTTTGCAGTAGTTGAAGAAAGTAGCCATAACTCTTTATTTGCAAGTTTTGCCAGTTATGAGAGCCCTGGTGGTGCAGTGGTCAGAGTGGCTGCAAGCCAAAAGGTTGGCAGTTCAAACCAGCCACTCCATGGGAGAAAGCTGTAGCAGTCTGCTTCCATAAAGATTTACAGCCTTGGAAACTCTGTGGGGCAGTTCTGCTCTGTCCTATAGGTAGCTATGAATCAAAATCAACTTGATAGAAGTGGATTTGGGGGGTGGTGGATAGAGCAGTTATGAATCCCTTTGAGGTGAGAAATCATCAAATTTATAAAAAATCAATTGGTAAGTTTTGTTATGTTGTGTATGTACTTATTTTATACTGTTTTTTCCTAGGTGAGAAAAACAAGTCAGGCAGCTTTGCTAGCTTTGTTGGAGCAGGAGCTAATTGAGCGATTTGATGTGGAGACCAAAGTTTGCCCAGTCCTCATAGAACTAACTGCTCCAGATAGCAATGATGATGTGAAGACAGAAGCTGTGGCTGTAAGTAGAAAGTGATTTTTTAATTTAGATCAGACATGACTATCGTGACTAATCATAGATGCTCATTAAATGTTAGGCCATATCATGTGTATAAGGTTTATCTTGTTAAACATGTTTTTTAAAGTAGCTACAAATCATTAAATGTGAAATGAAATGTAGGACTAGAAAGGGACATTAAAGGCTTATAAGGAGAAACATTTCTCTTCCATAGGCCCTGTATTGTGCTTAAGCTCCAGGGAAGCAATTGATTTTTTTTTTTTAAGATCAACTTTTTTTTGTTATAGAGGAAACAATTGATTTTTATATTCTGACTTGACTTCTGCAACCTTCCTAAACTCACTTAATTTTTCTAGTGGCTTCTTTGTAGAGGCCTTGGATTTTCTACATAGATAATCATGTCATCTGTGAATAGAGATGGTTTTCTTTCTTACCTATATGCCTTTTACTTCTTTTTCTTCTCATATTTGCCCTAGGTTAGGAGTAGATGTAATAGATAGATACATGATGACAGACCATCAGATTTCTTTCTGTATTTACTGCATAGAGCATTTAAATAATATAGGGCTGGTTTTCAAGTACAATCTTCACTTTGCACAATACTATGTTAACTATGAAGTGTGCATATTGAAACTGCCCTTGATTTTGACAGGGTTCTGATGTACTTGAGTTTTCAGTGAATAGTACTTTTCAAGGTGAGGTCTGCCTGTGTAGTTCTTTTTACTTTTTTTTAAAGACTTCAGTTACTTATTTTTATGTTGAGCAGATGATGAATTATTTGCCAAAGGACTACCAGGTCCTGAATATTTTCTCTCACTATTTCCATGCAAAAATGGGGTGCTCAGAAGTTTTGTGTTTGTAATCTAATTTTCTTAACAGATGCTAACCATCCTTAGTTGATTTTTTTCTTTTTAATATTTTTTTGTGTTTTAGGTGAAAGTGTGTACAACAAATTAGGTTCCCATTTAACAATTTTTATATAATTCATTCTGTGACATTGGTTACAATATTTGCGAAGTGTCAGTGTTCTCATTATTACCATTTTATTTGTTCTGTTTCCATTTGTCTAGCTTCCCCACCCCTCCTTGTCTTCTCATGTTTGGTTTTGGGTAAATGTTGACCGTTTACTCTCCTGTACTTGATTGTTTAAGGGAGCCCATTCTTAATGGGTCATATTGTTTATTTTATAAGCCACTTTCTTATTTGGCTGAGAGGTGACCTTTAGGAGTACCTTCAGTTCTCAGTTAAAAGGGTACCTTAGAGTGATAGTCTTGGGGATTCCTTGAGTCTCATTCAATCCAGTAAGGCTGGTCTTTTTGAGGAATCTTGAGTTTTGTTCTATATATTTCTCTATTCTCCCCAGGACCTTCTATTTTATCCCTGATCAGAATGTCAGTGGTAACCAGGTACCATCTAGTTGTTCTGGTCTCAGGCTAGAAGAGGCCATGCACAGTTCAAGTGGTCTATTAGTCCTGTACACTATTCTTTTTCGAGTCTTTAGTTTCCTTCATTCTCTTTTGCTCCCGATGGTAAGAGAACAAAAGTTGTATGCCATCGTGGTCTTTTCTTAGCAATATAGATAGGCTAAACTCAGATCCTTCTTATGGATAATCTTTCCCTTTGAACTATTCCTCCCCCCTTTTTCTTTTTTTTGCTTTTATAATTATCAGGGAAAATAGTTAATAGTTTGAAATTATAAGCAAAAATTTCTTTTAGGATTTTCTGTAGGTTTACTGTGCATTTAGTTTTTGTTCTTAGATTTTGTTGTAGCAGTCAGAATATGGGAGCTTTGGTAGCGTAGTGCCTAAGGCACTTGACTGCTAACCAGAGGCTGGCAGCTCAATCCCAACCAGCCATTCTTTGGAAGGAAAGTTAGGCAATCTACTTCCGTAGTGATACTGCCTCGGAAACCCAAGGAGGGGTCTCTATGAGTCGGGTCCAACTCCATGGCACATAACAACAACAAGAAGTCAGAGTCTATTTTTCTTTTTCCTGCTTGGATATGTGAGATAGAATTAATGAGCAACCATAATGTTTTCTGTGATGTATGCAGTATAATGATGCCGTATCATGGTTTATATTTCATTTATTTATTTATTTTTAATTGTGATTTGGGTGAAAGTTTACAGAACAAATTCACTTTCTTTTTTTTTTTTTTATTAGGATTTGGGTGAAGATTTACAGAGTAAATTCACTTTTCATACAGCAGTTCAC
>NW_006922344.1:343171-344504 GCF_000298275.1 Orycteropus afer afer
ATTATCTTCTGTGTCTGTGTTAATTGGTTTCCCTTTTCTTTGTTGAAGAGGGTCTGTGCAATCCTTCTGCCTAGTCCGCCATCTTGCCCCGCCTCCGCAAATTCACTTTCCACAGAGCAGTTCACATATACTTTGTCTCATGACATTGACTACAATTTACCCCAGTGCAACAGCTCCCCTCCCACTGCCTCCCAATAGTTACCTCTTTCCTGTGTTTATCCCTCCTTGCACTCCTGCCCCCTGAGTTGTCTCCCTATGCGTAAACAGGCCTTCTTTCTCCCATGATTGTTCTCTCCAAGGAGTGTTTCTACCTCAAGTAAATGTTCAACTCATATGCTTGTCTTTTGTTTGGCTGGAAGCCACAGGTGTGGGTTCAATTCCAGACCTAAAGGGCACCTATGGTCCATGGACTCAGTGGTCCCACCAGGTTCTTTCGGACCAGCAAACCTGGTCTCCCCACTTTTTTTTTTTTTTTCTCCAAATGATTTTGAGTTTTGTTCAACATTGTTCTCCCTCTCTATCCAGAATCTCCGACATAGATCCCCTTCCAAGTGGTTAACATTGGTAGCCGGGCACCGTCTAGTTCTTCTGGTCTCATAGTTGTATAGGCTGCAGATCCGATGGTGTACTAGTCGCTAGGACTAATTGTTTCCATGAATTTTGGTTTTCTTCATTCTTCTTTGCTCTGGACAAGGAGTGACCCTTTGTTGCATCTAGATGGCATCTTGCAAGCTTTTAAGATCCCAGTCGCTACTCGTGACTGGGAGGTGGAACAATGTTTTGTGTAGTATATTAATGCCAATTGAGCTTGATGTCCCCTGCAACTATGGTCCCGAGCCCACAGGTTCAACTGCTTGGTCCCTCTGGTTAGCTGGCTGCGACCAAGAAGTCACTACAACCTTGCCCCTTGTCAGCTCTACTATACACCCGGAATTCAGATCATACAACTAAACTTATAGGACCATTGTCTGCCACCCTGTACGTGGTCTTGGGTACACTCCCCGCTTCATAGACATACCTACTAGTTCAGCCCTTCTCTCCACCCATATACCCATGTTTGCTTTCACTGACAGTGGAGTACTGTATGTGCGAAAGGGTTCATCTTTGTTGTCTGTACCTCCCATGTATCTCTGTGTCTTTCTCTTCCTCAGTGCCACCATATTGATCCGCTCATATTTGGTACATTGCCCTTCTCTTCACCCAAATCAATACTTACCTCTACTGTCTAACCGTGTTCCCTCCCCTTCCCCCCCCCCACTCCTGGTAACCAACAAAGAAAATTTCCTTCCATAGATAAACCTTTCCTTGAATTTTACAATAACAGACTAATACA
>NW_006922344.1:345275-424202 GCF_000298275.1 Orycteropus afer afer
TAGTCTATTTATGCCATATATTAGGGCCCCTAAATTTGTCCATAGTGTTTCCTTGTGGAGCTCTATTGTTTTAGGTTTCACATTTAAGTCTTTGATCCGTCTAGAGTTCATTTTTGTTTATGGTGTGAGGTACAGATCTAGTTTCATTTTTCTGCAAATGGATCTCCAGTTTTGCCAGCACCGTTTGTTGAACATTCTTTTCCCCATTTAATGGATTTCGGCCCTTTGTGTTTTATATTTTCTTAAGTTCTATAATATTATTAAGTAGAAACTTAACTGAAAAAATCTTAATTTGAATACATTTTCAGTGTGGTTTTTTTGTCCTCATTTATTTCAGATAATGTGCAAAATGGCTCCTATGGTTGGGAAGGACATTACCGAGCGTCTTATTCTCCCACGGTTTTGCGAGATGTGCTGTGATTGTAGAATGTTTCATGTTCGAAAGGTATATTTTGTCATCAGTTTTCTTCTGTTTAAGAACACATAGTTCTAGTGGTTAATGTATTTATATGTGACATTTAAAAGTTTATTCTTACAGAACTCTATATGTAATGTTTTGAAATGTCATTGATGCTTTTGTTGGTAGGTCTGTGCTGCCAATTTTGGAGATATTTGCAGTGTAGTTGGCCAGCAAGCTACTGAGGAAATGTTGGTAAGTATTACATATATGAAGGTATAATCAATGCAATACAAACAGTATGTGAAGTTTGAAATGCATACATTTACACCAAAATTTTATTAGCATGTTCCCATGAATGTAAATTACAAAGATAATATGACTTCGAGTTTAGTAGGAGTTCAGAATTCTCTAATCTGGGTAATTGAATTATGTCTTGGTGCAGATGGTTTGTAAAAAATGCAAATGATTTAAGAACCTTTTGATCCCTTTTACCTCTCCCCACCTCTGTCATACAAATGAATTCTTATACAAATGAATCTATAAAATTTATTGCAACCCTCACGCCATTTTGGTAACTTGTTAAATCTATAGCAGGCTGTTTTTAAATGTTATTATGTGAGCTATAGATGCTTGATGTATAAGTTAATCTACTTGAAGTTTCTGAAACCATCTGTTAAGCAAAACAAATTTAAATCTAAGCTCTTGGATAACATTTAAGCTGTATTTGTAAGGTGATATTTCTTTTGCGTAGTCATTGTATTGGCAGTTAAGTGTGATTCATGTTTTATTTTTTACTATTTATGGTAAGTAGATTTTTTACTTGTTGAGAAAATCTAATATTTTAAGACAGCGTGAAAGCAGAAAATGAAGTAAAAGCAATTACTGAAATCTAGTCTGTTGTTTGCCTAAAAATCCCTGTCCTCTTTGTATAGCTGCCCAGGTTTTTCCAGCTTTGTTCTGATAACGTATGGGGAGTTCGGAAGGCCTGTGCTGAGTGCTTCATGGCAGTTTCATGTGCAACATGTCAAGAAATCCGACGGACTAAATTGTCAGCACTATTTATTAATCTGATCAGTGATCCCTCACGTTGGGTAGGGTTTTTTAATTATCATTTTTGTAAAAGAATACATATGAGTGATTTCAACCATACATGATTTTTGAATAATTTAAGAAATAATTTATAATTTGTTATTGATTCTTATAGAAGTAGATAATAGAAACATCAATGTATTAATAGTTTATATTGTTTTAACTGGACAGTTTTTTTACAAATATAAATCATGTTCATTTTCATTCTGTAGATATGATTTGTATGACATTAATTCATTTTCAGATACTAAGCTAACCTTGTATTTCTAGAATAAAGAAATGCCAGTTGGTCACGGAGTATATTTCTTGCTATATGTTGCTGGATTTGCTAGTATTTTGTTGAGGATCTTTACATCCATATTCATAAAAAATTATAAGCCCCACATGTCAATTTTATTATGTCCTATAAGGTTGCTATGAGTCGGAAATCAAGTTAAGGGCAGTAAGGTTTTTTTTTTTTTTTTTTTCTTTTCTTTCTTTTGGTAGTTTTCTAGTGATATCTTTGTCTGGCTTTGGTATCAGGGTAACGCTAATCTTTTTTATGTCTATAAGGTAGTAATTGTTGTTGTTATGTGCTGTCAAGTCAGACCCGACTCAAAGCAACCCCTCCGTGGGTTTCCGAGGCAGTATCGCTACGGAAGTAGATTGCCCCATCTTCCTTCTGAGGAGTGGCTGCTGGGTTTAAACTGCCAGCTTTCTGGTTAGCAGTCAAGTGCCTTAAGCACTATGCTACCAGAGCTCCTAAAAAAACCAAACCCACTGCCGTCGAGTTAGGATCTGACTCATAGCGACTTTTCCTTGGGTTTCTGGGATGGTATCACTACGGAAGTAGATTCCCCAACCTTCCTTCTGAGGAGTGGCTGTCTGAGGCACTTGACTGCTAACCAGAAGGCTGGCAGTTCAAACCCACCAGGCACTCCTTGGAAGAAAGGTTGGGCAATCTACTTCTGTAGTGATACTGCCTTGGAAACCCAAGGGGAGGGGTCGCTATGAGTCGGGGCTGACTCGATGACACATAACAACAACAACAACAACAACAAGGTAGTAATAATTTCTCCTCTTTTTCTGATTCTTGTCTTTTGAATTTTCACTGTTGCTACTTTTTTTTTTTTAATCAGTCTTGGCTAAATTTTGTCAGTCTTTTTCAAGAAGAAGTTTTCGGTTACATTGATTTTCTCTCTTTTTCTAATCTCTATCTTATTAATTTCTGCTCTCATCTTTGTTGCTTTCTTCCTTCTGCTTCCTTAAAGATTTTATTTGCTCTTTTTTCTTTTTCTTTTTCTGGATTTAATTTGCTCTTCAGTAGTGTTTTAAGATGTAAGGTAAGATTGTTGATGTGACTTTCTTTTTTAATACAGCCATCTATGCATAACAACAACAACACAGCTATGCATTTTCCTCTAAACACTGCTTTAGCTGCATCCCTTACTTTTGAAATGTTGTAGCTTGTTATTCATCTCAGTATTTTCTGATTTCCCATTTGATTTCCTCTTTGACCTATTGGTTGTTTAAAGCCAGTAGAGATTGGTCCATGTGCACTTGAGAGGAATGTATATTCTCCTGTTTTTGCATGGAGTGTTCTTTAGATGTCCATTGGATCTAGTTGGTTTTAATTGTTGTTCCAAGACATCTGTTTCCTTATTGATCTTCTGTCTGGTTGTTCTGTCTATATTGAAAATTGAGTACCTGAATCTCCAGCTATTATTATTGAATTATTTATTTTTCCATTACTGTCAGTTTTTGCTTCAGGTATTTTAGGTGCATATATGTTTGTAATTGTTATATCTTCCTGATTGATTGACCCTTTTGTCATTATAAAATGTCTCTTTGTATCTCTAGTAACATTTTTTAAGTTTATCTTATGTTATGTTAGTATAGCCACTTAAGCTTTCCTGTGATTGCTACTCTCATGATAAATTTTTTCCATCCTTTTACTTTCAGTCTCTTTGAATCTAAAGCTCATCTCTTATAGAGAACACATAATTGGGTAGTGTTTTTTGTCCAGTTTGGCAGTATGAGGAGCCCTGTTTACATAGTGGTTAAAGTGCTTGGCTACTAACCAAAAGGTCAGTAGTTTGAACTCATCAGCCACTCTTCGGGAAAAAGGTGTGACTGTCTGTTTCTGTAAAGATTTACAGTCTTGGAAACCCTGTGAGGGAGTTCTCCTCGGTCCTGTAGTCTGACTCCCTTCACCGAGTCTAAATTGACTTCACAACAGTGGGTTTGGTTTCGGTTTGTTTTGACAATCTGCATTTTTATTGGATTATTTAATCCATTTACAATTAATGTTACTATTGATATGGTGCAATTTACATGTACCTTTTACTTTTGCTTTCTGTATATCGCATGTCATTTTTCTTTTTCTCTTCTACAGCTTTCTTTTGCATTAAGTGGCTTTTAAAATTTTAATGTAGCATTTTAATTTCTCTTATTCACTATACTTTTTTAAGTTTATTTTAGTGATTGCCCTAGCTTTACCATATACATCTTCAACATGCCCAAATTATTATCAGATTTGTCCTTGTTTAATTCCAGTGATACATAGAGAACCTTTACTCCTCTGTTACTATTCCGTTTTCCACCTTTTCATGGCATTGTGGCTGTACGTATTCTATCTGTTAATGTCACAAACTGAACAACATATTGTTACAATTTTTACTTCACTATCTGTAGTCATTTCTTTAGCTTATTACAGCTTTGTTTCCGCCCACCTCTTTTGTGCTGTTATTAGGAAATTTATTACATCTAAAAGTAATACATTCTACAATACATCATATACATATTATTTCATACATTATTCTGAAATGAGAGCAGAAATGAGATAAAAGTATTATGCATTTATAGTGTTTTTATAATTGCATAATTACGTTTACCACTGCTCTTTTTTGCTTTTGGCCTGAAGAACTTCCTTTAGTATTTTTTATAAAGCACCGTCACATTCTCTTACTTTTTGTTTATCTGGGAAAGTCTTTATTTCACCTTCATTTTTGAGTGATGGCTTAGGATTCTTGCTTGACTTTTTCTTTGAGCATTTTGAGTATGTTATCTCACCCTACCTTCTGTCTTCCATTGTGGCTGTTGAGAAGTCAATTCTTACTGTTATTCGCTTAAAAGTATTACAGTTTTTCTCTTGCTACTTTCAAGATTTTCTCCTTTTCTTTGACTTTCAGCATTTCTATTTTGAAGTGTCTGTGTATTCTATTTTCAATTTTTCCTCCTTTGAGTTTATTGGGCTTTCTGGATATGTAGATTATTGTTTTTCAACAATTTGGCAAGTTTTAAGCCATTTTTTCTTTTTTCTTTAACTTTTTATTATGATTTAGGTGGAAGTTGACAAAGCATATTTGTTTTTTGTTCAACTGTTCACACGTATTTTGTTTCATGACATTGATTGCAATCCCCACAACAGGTCTCTTCCCACTTTATCCCTGTAGTTACTTTTTCTTTTCATTCCTTTTCTATGTCCTTTCCTATTCATTCCTGCCTGCTGAGTTTTCTCCATGCACAATTGCTGTCCTTCTGATCTCCGTTGTTTTTTTGTTCTAAAGATTGCATTTCATTGTCATGTCATAGGCCTGTTGTTTGCCTGAAGGTTAAGACACAGAAGTGAGTTCAGTTCCAACCCAAAGGGTGACAAGGGGCCATAGTCTCTGTCAGACCAGTAAGCCTAGTCTTTTTTTAGATTTTGAGTTTTGTTTCACATCTTCCTCCAGAATCTCCAACTTTGGTCCCTTTCTGAGGACTTATCAGTGATAGTGGGTACCACCTAGTTATGCTGGTATCAGGGTGGTGTTGACTGAGGTGCCCATGGTCCACTAGCCCCTTTGCGGTGTAGTAAATTACTTAGTGTGGCTTTTCTACCCATAAGTCTTTGTAAACTCTAAGGTGGGAATTGCTATTAGCTACGGAGGAGATCCTGATTTTAAAGTCGCCCACCTGGGTTATTTCTGTTGGGCGTGGCACAATACAATGTTCTGGGAAGTTCCCACTCTCTCTCACGTGCTTAGAGTTCTGATGCTATGATTGGCTAGTTTGACCACCCTGCCGGGCTCAAAAGGAGGCCTCCTAGAGGCAGAACTCTCTCTCTGACTGCTGGTGGAGGAAGACGTGCTGCCGAAAGAGACACGCACCCCTGAAAGAGACACGTGCTGCTGGGAAAGAGCCGCAAGAGACACACATCACTGAGTGAGACGCCGAGGGACCAGCACTGCTGAGAAAGAGACTGTGAGAGACTCTTGGCTGAGGGACGGTGGGCTGGGAGAGAGACTGAGCGTTCTTCCTGGACTTGAGTTGTAGCCTGGTGCTTCCCTAATAAACCCCATAATCTGTGAGTTCTGTGTGGCCACTGAAATGAATTATCAAACCCAGGAGAGAGGTGGTGGGTGCCTTGGGAGGAACGGTTGGTAAAAGGGCTGGAGGGAGGCAGCATGTCTGGCCTTGCAGTAATAGGCCTTGGGTTACTGCTGGGAATCCTGCCTTCCCCTTGTAGGGTTAGAGGAGGTCAGAACATGTGGCCTCCTTGCCGTTTTTGCACCCTTGGACTAATTGTTTCTGTGCATGTTTGTTTTCTTCACTCTTCTTTGTCGTGGATGAGGAGAGACCAGTACTTGTATCTTAGATGGCCACTGGTAAGGTTTTAAGACGCTGGTCACTTCTCACCAAAGTAGGATGTAGAAAAATGTTTTTGTGTACTGTCAGTTAAGCTTGATCTCTGAGACCATGGTCCCAAGGTCATAGGCCCAGTTACTCCCTCAGGGTGTTTGGTAGCTAAGAAGTTACATAACTTTGCCCCCAGTTCTCTATTACATATATGTAGATTTTTATAGCACATCCAAATATTTATATAGAAATAGAATCCACCAAGCCTGTATATGGTCATGCGTATATTTCCATTCACCTATCCATACCTGTCATCTTGCCTGTCGACCTGTGTATCCACTTGTAGGTTAATGTTTGTTATTACTGATAATGTAGTATTGTGTATGTAGTAGTATTTACCTTTGTTGTCTATACCTCTTATGCACTTTTCCATGTCTTTCTTTTCCTTAGTAATATTGTGCTGGTCACACTTTTGGTATATTGCTTTTTCTTTCACTTAAATCAATACGTGTCTCTTACCTAGCTGGCAGTTTTCCCTTCCTTCCTCTGCCATCACTAGTAACCAACAAAGAAAGCTTCTTCCATGTATAAACCTTTCCTTGACTTTTTATAATAGTGGGGGTCTTACCATATTTGTCCTTCTGTGATTGACTTATTTTACTTACCATAATGTCCTCCAAATTCATCTACATTGTCAGGTGTTTTACAGATTTCTTCATATTCTTCAATGTTGCATAGTATTCATTGTGTACATGGAATCATAGTTTGTGTATCCATTCCTACACTGATAGCCACTTAGGTTGTTTCCATGTTTTTGCTATTGTGAATAGTACAGCGATGAATATTAAATTCTGATTCCTTTGAAGGAATAGTGAGCATGGATGTGCATATATCTGTTTGCATTCCAGTTCTTACTTCTTTAGGATGTATACCTAGTAGTGGGGTTGCTGGATCAAGTGGTGTTTCTAATTCCAGCTTTTTAAGAAAGCTTCATACCGTTTTCCACAAGAGTTGTACCATTTTACAGTCCTACAAGCAGTGTATCAGAGTTCCATTCTCTCCACACCCTCACCAATATTTGTGGTTTTCTGTCTTGTTGAACTTTGCTGTTACTGCTGGAGTGAAATGAAATCTCATTGTTTAAAATTTGCATCTTTCTAATGGCTAATACCATGAGGATTTCTTCCTGTGTTTGTTGACTGTCTACTGTCTAAATACCTTCTTTTGATGAAGTGTCTGTTCATGTCCTCTGCCACGTTTTTAATTGGATTATTTGTCTTTTTGATTTTGAGATGTAGAAGTTTTCTGTAAATTTTAGCGATAAATCCTTTGTTGGAATGTTGTTGCCAAATATTTTTGCTCAGTCTGTAGCTTCTCTCTTTATTCTTTTGGAGAGATCTTTTGATACACCTGAGTTTAATTTTTAGAAGGTGCCACTATTTCTTTAAATTTTTTCCATTCCTTCTCTCCTCTCCTTCTGGTGCTCCCACTGTGTAGGGGCTTAATGAGGGCCCACATTTCTTTGGAACGCTTCATTTTTCCTCATTCTTTTTTCTCTCTCCTCTTTAGCTTGCATAATCTCTCAGTCTATCTTTAATTTATTGTTTCTTTTGCTCGTTAGTTCAAACCTATTGTTTCACCCATCTAGTAAATTTTTTAGTTTAGTTTTTGTTCTTTCCAATACCATAATTTGTATTTGGCTTTTTTTTTTTTTATCTCTTTATTGCTATTTTATATTTGATATTACATTGTGATCAATCTTCCTTTACTTTTTAATCATCCTTTCCTTTAGTTCTATGAAGTATTGATACTGGCTACTTTGACATCTTTTCTGATTACTCTCTCAGTGAGTTCTCTGTTGCCATACTTTTTTTCACTGTATGTATTACACTTTCCCATTTCTTTGTCTGCCTCCTATATTTTTGTTGGAACCCGGATCTTTTAGATGAGTGTTTTGTAGCAATTCTAGGTACTGGTTCCTCCCCACCCTGGGGCTTATTTTTGTTGCTTGTTTGCTTGTTTAATGACTGGCTGGATTATTTTAGTGATGGCTAACCCCTCCCCATACTGCTTCTCTCTGGGGTGAAAGTGCTTTTGGTAGGGCTGTCTTCCTCTTTCCCTGACCACATCCAGCTGTTCCACTGCAGGAATTGCCAAATATCTTTATTGTTTCCAACAGTGTTTTGGGGCATAAATTGTTCTACAGATGAATCCAATTAAATTCTGATTCCTTTGAAGGAATATTTCCTGAGGTCAGTATTTGATATTATTCCGACCCCAAGAAGGTTTCTCTAAACTATTTTATTCCTGAGTTCTCTCCTATAAACTAGCTGACCTATAGTTTAGCCTGTATCTTCAGTCTTCTGCCAGTTGCCTTTCACCACAAATTCTACTTGTTCTTGAGAATGCTTTTATTTTTGAACTTCCCTGAGCTGTATTGCAAGTGAAATCAGTTCCTTTGGAAAAAGATTAGGTCTGCATATTGCCTGACACGAAAACTTCAGAGCCAGGGCTTTGGCACTGGGGGTGGAAACTCAAAGCTTCTTCAAGTGACATTCCTGCTTTCAGGCCTGAGTTCTAGGTGGAGATATGGTGAAACAATCTAAGGTTTTCTGGGCTTGCATCTCCTGCTGTTTAACCACTGAGCCTGCTTAAAGGCTGTCAGCCCCAATTTTCTCGGCGTGCCTTGCCTAAAATACAGCTCTTCATGAATGCAGGTTGGGCGGAAGAAGGAAGTCCCTGCTTCTCAACCGAACTACCCTGGGATCTATCCTCAACAGGCAGCTAGGGGCTGAATGAGAAGTACTAATAGTCTGCTCTTCCTGGAAAGAAAGCCCTTCAGTTGTGAGAGCTGGGGAAATAAGGAGCTTTGTGGTCTTAAGGCAGCAATCTATAGTAGAGTCTGCTTCACTGGGCCTGGGATGGAGGAGGGGGGTCAATCTGGGTTCAGATACCACAGACTCTAGCTTCTCATACAAATTTTCACAGATTGTTTTTCTTTTTCTTTTTTTTTTTTTGGCTTTCAAAAAGAAAAGTTTATTTCCTGCTTATATTATATGCCCTTTGTGATTTGGCTTTGACTCCATTCTGTGTCTTCTGTATTGCAGAACTCAGGCTAGAGAGGCTGCCCCTAGTTAGGACATACTAGACTCAGGGCTGATGGAAAAGAGTGATCGTCACAGATTTTCTTGAACAGATAGCCACCAGAGCTCCTATATACAAATATACATATATGTGTGCCTTATTTAGGTGCAAAGGAAAAATGAGATGATTGATTTAGGTCAGAAAAATATTAATGGGGGAGATTAAATTTACACCAGTTTCCCTTTTCAAAAGATAAGATTGAATTAAAAATCTATTTTATTTCTGAGGTAAAGTCATTCTTTGAGTCATTTGTAGATTTTTTTCATGGTTTTGAGGAGCTGTGTTTAAAGTCTTTGTTTATCTTATTTCTTAAAATACCATGGGAAATAGTGAAAATAGGAGCCAAAATCACTTTATTTTGAGAAAATAGTTTCCATGTATTTTTGTAGTGTTGGAAAATTACTGTTATAGGCAGTAGATGTGTTGGAGATAGAAGAAATTTACATTCTACTCCTGTTCTCATTGCCGCCAAAACAGTGATGTTGAGGACGTCATTTTACTTGGTTTTCACTTTTCCCTTTTGTGAAATCAAAGAGATAGATTAATCTTTAATAGTGTTATTTAATTATGCTAAAGGTAGCCTTAAGTGATCTCTCTCCTCTACAATAAATGCTTTTCATCCCAATCAACAAAAGGACAGACTAATCTAATGATTGAAATACATTAATTTTATTTTGTCTTTATTAGGTAACAAACTCACAAGTTCAGCAATAGCCAGAGATGTCTAAAGTCATGCATATAATTTTAAAGTAACTTTTTTTGTTATGGAAGTAACGTTTGTTAACTATTAAAAGAAACCTGTTGCCATCACATTGATTCCGACTCATCATGACCCCATGTGTTACAGAGTAGAACTCCATGGGGTTTTCATGACTTTAACGTCTACAGAAGCAGATTGTCAGGCCTTTCTTCCATGGCACCACTGGGTGGGTTCGAACAGCCATCCTTTTATTAGTCAAGCACAAATCATTTGTGCAAGTCAGGGACCTATTGTTAACTGAAAAACCTGGGAGGGGGCAGCTATAAACTCACACTAGTATACACACACACTATTTTTCCCTTCTGTGGATCTAATCTAGCCTTTTTTTAAGCCAATTTAATCATTTTGTATCTGCTTTTTCAAGCTAAAAACAATAATGAACATACTTTATATTTATTTGCCTTTTAGAATTTTATACTTACATAATTCTTACTTAGGAACCAGGAAAAAAGTATTGTTATACCTGTTTTCCAGAGAAGTAATGATAAACGTCAGAGAAATTGTTTGTGGCAAAGCCATGGTTTTATTAATATAGTAGTTTTTCATCATAATTGCCTTCTTCCAAATGTGTCCATCTCTTGTACTTCCTCACACAAAACATCTCTCTAATGTTTTATTTTTTAAAAAATCATGATTACAAAAATAATAGAGAAATAAGACAAATTATATAAGCTGATTTTTACATTTTCAAAAAGAGACATTTGTTGATAACAGCTTCCTGTTTTGTTTTGTTTTTTTTAATAGATGCCATGCATTGTTTATTTTTTCCCATACTTTGAGATATATATTGTGATTTGGGTGAAAGTTTAAAGAGCAAATTCACTTTCCATACAGCAGCTCACATATACTTTGTCTCATGATATTGACTGCAGTTTCCCACAATGCAACAGCTCCCCTCCCACTTCCTCCCCATAGTTACCTCTTTTCCTTGTACCCTTTTCCCCCATGCACTCCTGCCCCCTGAGTGTCTCCCTGTGCATACTGCCCTTCTATTCTCCCATGATTGTTCTCTCCAAGGGGTGTATCTACCTAATATAAATTTTCAGCTGATAATGCCTGTCCTTTGTTTGGCTGGAGAGCATCCTGATTTTTATTAACTATATTTTATGACTTAAAATATATTTTAAGGTACATGTTGATTATATGTCTGATGGATATGTACATAATTCCAGTACTCTGCCCTATTCCCTTGTAGTAAACAAATTGTAGTCTTTCCAACCTAAAGATACTAAGTGTATTTATCACATTTTTTCCTTTTATTGCTTTATATGGTTTTATTTGTTCTTGTGAACACAGCAGCGCTTTCTTTAGTTTGTTTCATGCAAATATTTTATATACTCTTACATTCTGAATCTCATAGTTGAAATATTCAAACCAGGATTTAAAATTTTTTTTTAAAATAAAGAAATATGAATAGTTTAGAAAGAATTTTAAATTCCAGCTGAAAAATAATTTATGCTTCTGAATCTCTTGTAGTTTTTAATAGAAGCTTCATTATTGTCTTAAATATACTTCAGTACATGGAAAGTAAATTATTGGTAACCCTCCACATGTATGTTTTATTAGTGCCCTGTTTTTTCTTCCTAGGTTCGCCAGGCAGCTTTTCAGTCTCTGGGACCTTTCATATCTACTTTTGCTAATCCATCTAGCTCAGGCCAATATTTCAAAGAAGAAAGCAGAAGCTCAGAAGATAATTTGTCAGTAGAAGGCAAAAATAGGTACATTTTTAAAAATTTTGTTTTCAGATTTTACTGCTTGTGAAATTGTTTTTCATTTCCATTGTTTAATATAAGTACTCTTTTTGTAGAGTTTACTGTTCTTCTTGACTATAAAAACTGGTAAATAATTTAAATATGTTCAGTTACTAATGTCTGGTGCCTATGAACTGAGAAGATGCATGTGACCTACTTCTCTTGCTTCCTGGTACATAGAGCACTATAGGTTTTAGGTTAGTTAATTTTTAAATAAGTTTACTTAATAAATTATTGAACTAGTAAATAACCTGTTGGTATTTAGAATATACAGGGTAATGGTTTTATAGTTTAAAGCATTTCTTAAATTTGTTTTTAAGGAGTAAAACCTAGTTTAGGGATAGTAAAGTGTTTGCTTTTTATTTTTCCTACCAATCAGTTAATTTAGTTATAGACCTTAGAGTCTTTCTATAGAATGACTGTAGTCTCTTAATTGAGGGGGAAAGTATTTTAATAACTAGTACCAAATTTGAATACTTGATAATAAGAATATCAATTTTAAGTGTATTATTAGTCTAATAACCTAAATTTAAAAGAAATGCTTAAGACAACTCTTTCTTTTTCAAATTTACTAAAAAATTAAATTTTAGAAAAGATACTGTAATATATACTGAGGAAAAAACTATTCAAACCTTACTTAGTACGTGGGAAATATACAGAGACTTTTAAAATCATGTACTTAAAATAATTTAGTTCATGTTTTTAAAGGTCCCATAATGCTTGAGTTGCCATAGTGTCTTGTCATGATGCTAATGGAAATTTTCTTCTATAGGTCTTGATACTGTGATATTTGCTTTCTTGGTGTTTTGATTTGACAGTTCTTCCTTTCTTCTCTGCTGCCTTGTTTTACCTTTTTGCCCGTTCTCCTACTGTCCTGCTGAATAGCCAAACAAACCTGAGGTACTGTTTTTTGTAAAGGAAGAAAAATCACTCTAAACCTGCCTTCCTCACAAGCAGAGTCTGTCAGTTCTTTTGAAAACAGCTGCTGTGAGGCGTTTGACAGAAATGATGGTGGGGGAAAATGTCTGTTTTTATTTTTTAAGTCACTATACCTTTTTTCTATATGTGTATTGAAGATTATTACATCACATTTATTTTTAAATCTGGAAAAGATTTAGTAAGTTAAAATATAAATTTAAAGAGAATTATATGGGACAGGGGTCAGCAAACTTTCTGTAAAGGGCCAGATAGTAAGTACTTTTAATTTTATGACCATAAGGTCTATTGTAACTGCTCATCTCTGCCTTTGCAGCACAAAAGCAGCTATACATAATACATAAATGAACAGGCTTAGCTGTGTGCCAGAACACTTGGTGGGGCTATCTTGGATATTTATGGAAGAACTATTTAAAGCAGTTCCTTTAGCTATAGATGTCAATTCTTCTTTCATTGTAGGTAGATACCTTAATGACGGGTTAAATGTATTTGTTGCATTGGTTTCACTGTATCACTAGACTTTATTAAATTATTGTGTTAATGGTATGATGGTAAGGAAAAGGGAGTTCATAGCTAAGGAAGGAGGAGTGTTAAATATGCTAAAAGTTTTTGTATAATTTAACTTTGTATATTCCAAAAGAATAGTCCTTTATATTATTAAATCACATGGTTATTAAATGCTTGTTTGACTTCCCTTAAAAATCGTACTGGTTTCTGTCTTAAGCAGCATATTTACTTTAAGATTGGTTTGTTCATCATGCATAAATTAATTGAGCACCTACTATGAGTAAGGTAACTATAGATGGAAGGATAGAATTTGATTCGTGTTCTCAAAGTTGCCTCAATTTCCTAGAATTCAGATTTCTGAAGCACATATCTTACAAAGGAAGCAAGATTTTGATAATATATTTTCTACAACTTTTTTTTAATGTTTCCTCAGCTTTTAGAAGCATTTAATACTTCCTAATACTCCTTGAAGCATGTATTAGTTATAAACCTCTGACTTTACATACCAGATTTATGTTTTATTCATCCTGCAACTGCTGCTTTGAAGGAGTACATAAAGGCTATTCACATTTGCATGTTAAATTATGTAAAATCAGTGTTCTTTTTAATATTTGTTGTTGTTATTATGTGCTGTCCAGTCAGATCTGACTCATAGCGACCCTTCCTTGGGTTGCCGAGGCAGTATCACTACGGAAGTAGATTGCCTAACCTTCCTTCTGAGGAGGTTGCTGGTGGGTTTGAACCGCCAGCCTTCTAGTTAACAGTGAAGTGTCTTAGGCACTACGCTACCAGAGCTCCTTTTAATATTTAGTCAAGCAAAATACTGTACTGCTCTCTGAATGCACTGTATTCTGTTTGTTCTCCCTGCTGTCTTACTTGTTGCTTTCTGCTTGGGGAGCTCTCTTGTTCCATCTCTACTGTCACTGAACAGAGTGAATGTCTGTCTAGCTGCACTATCTGTAAGAATTCATTCCCCACTTTTCCAGGAAATACAGAGCTTTTATGTCATTGCTGTCCATAGGACTAGGATTATAGCACTAATCTGTAATCATCTCTTCATTTATTTCTTTGTCTGCATCAAATTTTATTGCTTATAGCTTCTGGCCCTGAGAGTTGTGGCCAGATCTGAAGTTTCTTTTTTTTTTTCCCCTTTCTTTTTAAAATTTTATTTCTTTTGCTGTTGTCATGAAGAATATACACAGCAAAACATATACTATCTCAGCAATTTCAGCATGTACAATTTAGTGACAGTTATTACATTCTCTGGTAGCATAGTGGCTAAAGCACTTGACTGCTAACCAGAGGCTGGCGGTTCAAACCCACCAGCCACTCCTCGGAAGGAAGGTTGGGCAATCCTACTTCCGTAGTGATACTGCGTAGTGATACTGCCTCGGAAACCCAAGGAAACCCAAGGAGGGGTCGCTATGAGTCGGGATCGACTCGACGGCACATAACAACAACAACAAATTACATTCTTTGAATCGTTCAACCATTCTCACACCCCTTTTCTGAGTTGTTCCTCCCTCATTAACATAAACTCAGTGCTTCCTAATTTTCTTATCTAATCTTTTGAATTGCTTTTGTCAGTTTGATCCTATGCAGATAGTCCTTAAAAAGCATAATGGGCAAGGCAGGCATTCCTTACTAATTAAGCTAGACTATTACTTGGTCTTAAGAAGACTTTGGGGATATTTTTGGTTTAAGGTTTAAAGATGAATTTTCTTAGGACAATAGTTTCAGAGGTTTATCCAACTTCCGTGGATCCAGATTTGACTGCTAACCAGAAGGCAGGTGGTTCAAACCCACTAGCCACTCCTTGGAAGGAATGTTGTGCAATCTACATCTGTAGTGATACCCCTGGGAAACCCAAGGAGGGGTTGGTTGTTATGAGTCGGATCTGGATCCAGCAGTGAGTGAGTGAGTCCCTTCTGATAACATGACCAAAGTATGTGAGATGATGTTTGGCCATTCTTGCCTCTAAGGAGCACTTGGCTGCACTTCTTCCAAGACAGATTTTTGTTCCTTGTGGCAATCCACAATATTTTCAGTATTCTTCCACAACATCACACCATTCAAATGCATCAATTCTTATTTATTGTCCACCTTTCACATGCATATGAGGTGATTGAAAATACCATGGCTTTGGTCAGGCACATCCTTCTTCAAAGTGACATCTTTGCCCTTTAACACTTTAAAGAGATCTTTTACAGCAGATTTGCCCAGTGCAATATATCCTCTAATTTCTTGATTGCCGCTTCTAATCACAGTAGCTGAAGACAATCCAGTTCTAATGATCTCATGCTAAAGGAGATAGTTTGTTCATGTAGGTAATCAGTCATACATCCTTTTCTTCCTCCTATTCTTGCCTCTCATTCTTCTTTTGATGCTTCAGGTGAATGGAGACCAATTGTTGTGCTTTGAATGGCTGCTTCTAAGCTTTTAAGACCCCAGGCACTAAGCAAAAACTAGGAGGTAAAACAGAAGCACTTAACACATTATTATTAGGCCAACTAACCAGGATGTCCCTTGAAACCATGACTCTAAAACTCTTAATCCAGGGAACTGGATACTGTGAGATGTATCGTTGTACATACGCAGCCTAAACATGTGGTCATCTTTTTATTGTGTATTTGCATATATCATCCAGTAGACTTTGAGTCCACTATTTGTAGTAATTAGTTTTTTGTCTTTGTATGTACTAACTCCTTCACTTGGCACAGTTTGCTGCATTATAAATTTTGAGTGAATTAGAAAATACTGATTTAATACCCAATTCTTACTGAACTGCTCTGCTGGTTTTTTGTCAGTACAGCTTAATACCAACTTTGTGAAAGTTAAATTGGTTGTTTTAGTTACACATTTGGAATTTTCCTTCATTCCTTCACTCACCAGATTTGGCAGATGTGTCTTGGAAAGCTTTCTTTGCTTTCTCCTCAACTTACAGTGCTTATTTAACCAGATAGTCATTTTCTCCTGGAAATAATTATACTTAATTTTCTGGATCCATGACTTCTGGTCAAGAATCTTTATTGTGTACTTGTAGACACTAAAAGAAACTTAAGGTTGTTTTTGAGAGAACTTTCTGGCCCATCCTGTGTGGTAGTTAAGTTTGTGTGTCATCTTGGCTGGCCAGCTGGATATAGTACACCCCATGATGAGACTGGTAATCAGCTCCATGGTGGAATCTACTGTGAGCAGCTAAGTAGCTGCCTTAGGGATATGGTCTGCTTCCTGTATATAAGGAGACAACCTGGGGAAAGGTAGCTAGCTTATTATGGCACGCTTGAACCCTGCATGTAGCCGTGTAGTTGTTCAACAGCCTGCCTTGCATCTGCTGATCTTGGGACTTTTAATGGACTTAAATGAATGGCCTGCCGTGTGGATTGGTAAATTGGGACTGTGCCTTGTTACTTGTCAACCTTGGGCTTGCCAGGCTTAGTAGCCAGCAGCTGCTTGAGTGAAGAAAAGCCTCTAGCTTCATTGGGCTGGCAGCAGGAAATAGAGCAGAAGCCCAAAGTCGAGGGGCTTTCATCCAGCCCCTAGAGCCTGGCACTTTGAACTGGGACTTAAAGCCTCCAAACTGTAAGAGAATAAACTCCTCTGTCTTCAAGCCATCCCATTTGTGCTGTATTTCTGTTAGAGTGGCAATAGGTAACTGAAACACTGTATTCTTGTTACTTACCTCTTTGAAGAGACACAATAATTCTCTCATTACATAGAATCAACTCTCTTTAATTTTCAAAACAACTTTTGTCTCATAGAATAGCTTTTGGAAGTCTGACTGTTAAGAATATCAGAATCTTAGTATTTAGTAGCTTATCTTGCTTTGACTTTTAATCCAGCTGTGGAAAAATTCAGAATATCCAGGGTTTTTTTTGACATTTTTGACAGTTTTGAAGCAACTATTAATTAATTACTCATGCAGTCTTTCCTCTTAGAACCTAATACTAGAAAAATTTGTCTGTCTTTTAGTTTTCTTGAAAACCATACTGTAAATTTAAGTTTGGACAAATTAGTAAGTTTACATTTTTTAGGACAAATACACGTTGCTTGATTCTACAATCGATGCCAATGGAAGCAGCAGTCAGGACATGTGTAGCATTGGGAAGGTTAACCGCAAAGGAACTTCTTTCATAGTAGCACCGTTGTATTATAAGTGCCTACTGTGTATTTTATGGTTAAAAGAAGGAAAGGGAAATACCAGAATTTGAGATGCTATCACTGTGTAATACAAAATACCTGCAATCCTTACAGAAACAGTAGAAGACAGACACAGAGTAATCCCTCCAGACACCCAGACACTATGGGAGAGAGATCCAATGGATCTACCATCTCAGGACCATAGTACTGGGGGACACCAGACTCAATTGGCACAACAAAATACATAAAAGCCTTGTTTCTTATCCTACATTGGTGAGTAGCGACTGGGGTCTTAAAAGCTTTCAAGTGGCCATCTAAGATGCACCTAATGGTCTCCTAGCGTCAGAAGCGAAGAAGAGTGCAAAAAAATAAGGGCATTTGGAAGCAGTCAGCCCTAGGACATGATGGCACTTGAGGCTGGAAGAACTAGATGGTGCCTGGCTACCAAGGCCAACCACTCAAGAACAGATTAAAGAGGGAGATCCTGCATAGAGTGGGAGGAAAACATGGAACAAAATTCCAAAACTCAATAATGACCAGAATTAGTGGTCGGATGGAGTCTGGTTAGACTCCCAGTACTATGGCCCTGGAATACATTCTGCACCTGGAATAAAACTCACCATTAGGGCCTGGCTCTCAGCCCAATAGTTAACAAGATGTACATTCAGACCACCCAGCCCAGGGTGATGCACCCACATACTCTATGGAAATACTTTGGAGCAATAGACCAAAGGCACCAAGAGGGGCAACATTCACACAGAGGTAATGAAGGACAAACAGGATTGCATAAATATGAGGGCCATAGGGGGAGGGTTACTGGGCAGGGAAGAGAGGAGACTGGGTTAAGGTTGGGCATGGTAAATGGGGAGTGAAACTAAATGTACACATAACCTTAAATGTAAAAGAAACCCTTAAAAAAAAAAATCTGCTGCACCAGAGGTGGGCACCAGTTCACAAGATTCCACTCTCTCAGATCAGGAATTGTACAACTCCATCCATTTCTGGAGGACTCCTCTTCCTGAAATAGATATAGACATAGAGCTTGAACAGAACTCTGGGGATAAACTTGGCCCAGAAAGATCAGAAGAAACTCCTGAAGTTACCATGCCATGTTCTCCAAATATTACCATGGCCACCATAAAAACATAAAAAGTATGTTTTTGAGAACAATGTCAGTGATATGATGAAATAAAGTCTACTCAGAGGAAGCTTAATAACTTTATAACAATCTAGATGGTGACTCTTTAACTGGAATATTACATAAGTATAAATGTAGCCCTCCTTCCCCCCCCCTCCATAGGTCTGTTAATCCTTTTGTTTGATATCTTTTATTGTGTGTTTTTAAAGGAACACGGTGTTTAAAGGCAGCGCCCTTAAATTTTTTTTTCCAAACTCACCATACACATTTACTGTGGTAGTTCAGTTTGTATGTCAACTTGGCTGGGTGGGCCTGGTTGAGTGGCTGGGCAGCTGGATGTAGTATTCCCCATGAGACTGGTAATCAACTCCATGGTAGAATCTGCTGTGAGCAGCTGAGTAGCTGCCTTAGGGAATGTGGTCTGCTTCCTGTATATAAGAGGAAACCTTGGGGAATAGTCTCTAGTTTATGGCACGCTTGGACCCTGCATGTAGCCCTGTTAATGTTCAGCGGCCTGCCATGCTCTGCTGACCTTGGGACTTATAACGGACTGACATTAAGGGCCTGCCATGTGGTTTGGTAACATCGGGACTGTGCCTTTTTGTTTGTCAACTTTGGGGCTTCTAAGCCTCAGCAGCCAGTAGCTGTCTGAGTGAAGAAAAGCCTCTAGCTCCAGTGAGGTGGGAGCAAGAGGCAGAGCTGGACCCAAGGTTGAAGGGCTTTCACCCAGCCCCTAGAGCCTGGCACTTTGAACTTGGACTTAAAACTTCCAAATTGTAAGAATAAACTCCTGTTTGTTAAGGCCATCCCATTTGTGGTATATATTCTTGTCAGAGTGGCACTAGGTAACCAGAACATTTACCTACATATTCACCCACCCTTTATTTCCCTTTTATGTTCTAGAGGTGTCTGTTTAAGCTGTTTACCTGTGCTCTTAAACCTGTTGAATCTGTTTACCTGTGCTCTTGAGCCCATGTTCATTCTTCTTCTGAGAAAGGTATTACTGTATCAGTTATTCCATTAGTGTTCTGTGTCTCCACATAATCTTTTCTAACCTCTTTTCTTTAGTCTAAGAAATAGGTTCAAGTCTCTCCAATCCTGTCACACAAGAAAAAACTTCCCTTCTTTACTGTTCTGTGCAGTCGTCATGTTCTTTCTTCACTTCTCTTGCTCACATACAACTCAGTCCCACACCACACGTGTCTCTCTAAGTTGATGATCTCCAAGTCTTTCTCCAGTTTCTGCTTCTTTCCTTGGTGTCTGACTAGTGTTCCGTAGACATTACCACCTAGAATTCATCATGCCCAACTCAGCTTGTCCCAAGCCGAACTCACTAGCTTTCTTATGAAAACTGTTGTTGCATTTTTCTTATTTAGTTGATGTGTTTTCACTACCTGTTTCCAGCTGTCTTAGTCAGAAACCTGGAAATCTTTCTGAATTTTTCCCTTTCTTTTTCATCTCCAAAATGTAATAAATGAACAAATCTATTGATTTTGTCATTTGAATATGTCTACTCCTTCGACAGCGCCAAAGACACTGCCTTAGTTGGGAACGTAGTCATAATCTTTCACCTGGACTTCTTAATTCCTTCCTCCTGTCTTCCCTTTGATATATTTTCTGTACTGCTTCCAAAATAGTCTTGCAGAGACAACCTGGCTAATCATGTAATTCCCTTAATTCCTATGTTTTTTCATATAATTAGTCCATAGAATAAATCCCAGAGTTCTGTAGCATGGGATACAGTGGTTCCTGTGAGATTTTTCATCCTTGCTTCCATCATTTCCT
Organism: Orycteropus afer afer; assembly: GCF_000298275.1. NCBI lineage: Eukaryota > Metazoa > Chordata > Mammalia > Tubulidentata > Orycteropodidae > Orycteropus > Orycteropus afer. The sequence continues at coordinate 365,525 of NW_006922344.1, forward strand.
TTTCTTAGCCATAGTAAATTCATTGCTGTTTTCTTTATTACCCTTCCTCCCTCCCTCCCTTCCTGTTTTCTGAATCTGCTATACTTTTTTTTCTCTCTTGCTTTTGCATATATAGCTTTCTTTTTAAAATACTTTTTCTTTCTCTTAGCCTCATAAGCATTTGTTATTTCAGTTCTTCTAAATATAAGTCAAGTGCCATTTCCACAAAAGTCTTTTATTATAGCTCCCATCCCCTCCTCCTGTGTTCAGTGTGTCTACACTGTACCGCCTGCATAGTTCTGGACTTGCTGTGCTGTCTGGCCTTCATCTTCTTCCACATTCATTTCCCCAGTTTGCCTGTAACCTCAAAAGCAAAGTCTACATCTCATTCTCCTTTGAATGCTGAACAGCAGTTTCATTTCCTGGTCCCTAGTAGGTGCTCAAAAAATGTTCTGGTAAATTTGAAATAAGTAACATATATAATGCAAACAGTAAAACTTACTGTATTGCTTTAATTTCAGTTAATGGCGGTAGTCAGTGAAATTTAATTTAGGAACTTGTATCATACATCCTAGGAGCTCTGGTAGCATAGTGGCTAAGGCACTTGACTGCTAACCAGAAGGCTGGCGGTTCAAACCCACCAGCCACTCTTCGGAAGGAGGATGGGGCAATCTACTTCTGTAGTGATACTGCCTTGGAAACTCAAGGAGGGGTCGCTATGGGTCAGGTCCAACTCGACGGCACATAACAACAACAACATAAAAACAGGTGTTTTAATTCTTGGTTCTTGAATGTACCAGAGGAGCAGAATGATAATACAAATAACCCTGAAAATCAGACAGTTTTAAGTTGTATCTATCTTAAAGTGCTTTGTAGAAATTTGTCTTTCTACAGTTTTGCATTAGTTGTTGTTTATTGAAATTAAAATTTTGGTATTGTAGAAATTAAAATACTTACGGTATTGTAGAATCCCAGGATTTGTAAATGTTATCTTTTCCAACTGCACCCACTCCTCACTTATCGACCTGGTTATATTAGAAAGACAGGTCGTTGTGTGAAAGTCGGCGTTCTGTGAAAATGGAGGATGATCACATCAGACCACAAAATAGAGGGTGACTACATCATTATGTACATGCAAAATTTTATCATTGCATAACTGCCAAATTATGTCATTACTATATTTTTACACAAATGACATTTGTGTTACACGGTTGTTGCAAAAATCCCTCACGTTAGTATTCTGTGAGCACTTTGTGTGTTATATGCGAAAAATATAGTACATATGACTGCCAAAACATTAAGAATCATGTCCCAGCCATATAATATTAACAGTCACAGCTAGCATTGCTGTCTTCTCACACTTTGTTGTTCATTACTGCCAGCTGTATGTTGTTAATGCACAAAATGGTGCATAACTATTGTAAATATGGAGCGTCGGATAACAAGATGGTTGATAAGTAAGGAATAGGTGTAATATAGGATACTTGAATTATCTTTCAAGTATCCAGACTTAACAAGTGTTTACATCTCTGAACGTAGAACAACTGATAGAAAAAGAAGTATTATAGGTAATATAGCTGAAACTATGCAATCTGTGTGGATAATCTTATTTTTCATAGTTAACTTTTCTAAATGCTGTATGTAGAATCTTTCATTGCTTTTTTTTCCCTAGTAATTTTTATACTTTCATGGTGTTGTGTTTTTTTCCCCCCCAAAATAAAACAACAAAAGAATCAGTGATGGAGAAGTCCTAGAGGATGCACAGACCTGCCCAGGAACTACACATTCAGATCTAAGTGTCAGCAATTCCAGTGTCAAACTGCAAAACACAATGGAGGAGCATAATGAAACCACTAGGAGGTCTCCAGGTGAAATACATGTTCCTGTGGACAGCTCCTTACTTTGTAGTTTGTCCTCAGAACCTCCTCAGGACGGAGCTAGTAATGTGAATGATAAAAAGCCTGGTAGCCACAAATCTCTACTGCGGCCAGAGGTGGACACCAATTCACAAGATTCCACTCTCTCAGATCAGGAATTGTACAACTCCTTCCATTTCTGGAGGACTCCTCTTCCTGAAATAGATATAGACATAGAGCTTGAACAGGACTCTGGGGATAAACTTGGCCCAGAAAGATCAGAAGAAACTCCTGAAGTTACCATGCCATGTTCTCCAAATATTACCATGGCCACCAGAAAGGAACTTGAAGAAATGATAGAAAATCTAGAGCCCCATATTGATGATCCAGATGTTAAAGGTATGAAAAACTCAACCAGCTTCATTATTTGTTTAAAAATTGGTATCAAATGTTATTTTCTGAACTTTTTTTTTTCCCCCTGGGGGGTGGGGGGAATGCTTCTTTAAAAATGTATGATGACTGTAGTCATCATGTAAAGGAGCTCTGGTGATGTAGTGGTTAAGGCATTTGGTTGTTAACCAAAAGGTTGCTGGTTTGAACCCACCAGCTGCTCTGTGGAAGAAAGATAAGACAGTCTGTCTCTGTAAAGATTTGCACCCTTGGAAACCCAGTGAGGGTTGCTATGAGTCAGAATCGACTCAATGGCACTGAGTATGGTAGTTGTCATGCAGGGAGCTCTGATGGTGTAGTGGGTAAAGGATTTGGCTGCTAAACAAAAGTTTAGCGTGAGCGAGAGAAAGATGAGGCAGCCTACTTCCATAAAGACTTACAGTCTTGGAAACTTTATGGGGCAGTTCTGCTCTGTCCTGTAGGGTCACTATGAGTCAGAATAGACTCCATGGCGGTGAGGTCATAGTCCTCGTGTATTCTAATATTCACTTGATAAATATGACTGATCAGATTTTTAAGAAATCTTGTTTAAAATAGGTTCATCATTGCACTAACTGTGATGGTTATAGATTTATTGATTCACAGATCACACTCTGAAATTTTCAAAATATTTTAAACTGTTGTATATTTATCATTTGAAATCTTGAGTCCTGCCTTAATGAATTATGCTGCTTTGTATTTCATTAGCTTTTTTTTAATAAAGTAGCAGCAAATGCAGTGTTATTAGGAATAATTACTGTCAAAACAATGGGCAGAGATGTCTATTTTCTATAGAATATATGATGTTATAAGAGCTGTGGACTTTGAAAAGAATCCTTTTGATTTGTCTCTCAGTTTTGATTTTTTTCTAATGGATTACATGCATATCACCCAGATTCCTTCATTGTGAGGAACAGCCTTAATAGTTGTTCTATCTTAAAATGTTACTTCTTATTGAAATAGATATGTATTCTAAGTAAATCAGTGTGAGTGATTGAGATATGTTAAAACAATCTCCATTCTTCTTGCTGGGACTTGGGAAGTAATATAAAGTCATCGGGGGCTAGAAACTGATAAAGGAGTTCTTTCTGTTCCTTTGAAGACTTCTGTCTCTTTGGGAAAGGCCTTCCTGATGACTTCCTGATGATAATACAATCATTAAATGAAATTTGAAATGTTAGTTAAAACAAAAAAAATTTTTTAAAGATCCTGTAACTACAAACAAATCATTAGATCTGTGTCACTTTGTGGATTTGTTATTGTCATTAAAAAGCTAAAATTTCTAAATTAATCAATTTGCACAGTGTCAGGAAATACTCACTTCCAAATCAAATAAAGGATATCCCTAGTATCCTTGTAAAACATAAAAAGCTTTGTTATGTTCAGACTTTAAAAATTTCTTCAATGTTAAGTTAGCAGTTATATTTTCTTTTTTACCTAATTATGATTTGGGTGAAAATTTACAGAGCAAATGTATTTTTCATTCAGCAGTTAATGCACATTTTGTTTCATGACATTGATTGCAATCTCCGTAATTTAACAACTCTCTTCCTACTTACCCTGTGGTTACCTTTTCCCTGTGTGCTTCTTTGCTATGCCTTCCTGTCCTCTGAGCCATCTCCCTGTGCAAACACTCCCTTCTGGTCTCCCATGGTTGCTTGTTCTAAGGAATCTACCTACTTGGTGTAATTGTTCACCTTGTAGGCCTGTCTGTTCTTTGGCTGGAAGCCATGGGAGTAAGTTCAATTCCAGGCCCAAAGGGTGACTAGGGTGATAACCTTAGGGGTTTCACCGGTCTCTGTTAGACCAGTAAGCCTGGTCTTTTTTTATGATTTTGAATTTTGTTGTACATTTTTCTCCCACTTTATCAAGGATCTCCTATTTTGATTCTTTCCAACTGGTTGACAGTGGTAGTCAGGTACCATCTAGTTCTTCTTGGTCTCAGGATCATGTAGACTGAAGTGGTCATGTTCACATGGGCACTAGTCCCTTGGACTAATTGTTTCCATATATCTTTTCCATATATCTTTTCCATATATCTTTTATTACTTATTATTTAATTGTTTCCATATATCTTTTATTACTTTCATTCTTCACTCTGGACAAAGAGAGGCCAATTGTTGCATCTTAGATGGCCACCTGCAAGTTTTAAGACTCCAGTTGAAGTTAGCAGATTCTTTTACTTGGCTTAGTTTTGTTGTGATTTTTAGAGATTTCCTATTACAAAATGTACTTAGAGAAAAATTAAATGATTTGATTAAAGTCAAATTCATTTCTTTGATTGCTGGAAGATATTTTAATTTAACTGGCAGTTGGTCAGGTTTTTTTGTGGGTTTTTTTTTTTTTTTTAATAGTTTATTGGAGTATAGTATCTGTTAAGTAAAACTCAGCTTTTTGAATGGGCAGTTGTATAAGATTTGACCTTCATATAATTGCTATAGTGGTCAAAACATAGAATAGTTCCATCAGCCCCCAAGATTCCCTGTGTCACTTTCTAGCCAATCATTCCTCCCATACCCAACCTGAAAATAACTACTGATCTGTTTTCTGTCCTTATGATTTTGCCTTTTCCAGAAAGCCACATAAATGAAATCAAGAAGTATGGAACTTCTTTTAAAGTTGGGCACCATTGCTTAGCATAATGTATTTGAATTCCTTACTATGTATCAGAGGAGCTCTGGTAGCATAGTGCCTAAAGCACTTGACTGCTAACCGGAAGGCTGGCGGTTCAAACTCACCAGCCACTCCTCAGAAGGAAGATGGGGCAATCTACTTTCATAGTGATACTGCCTTGGAAACCCAAGGAGGGGTCGCTATGAGTCAGGTCTGACTTGATGGCACATGACAACAACAACAACAACAACAACTATATATCAGTAATTCATTCCTTTTACTTAATGTTTTCTGAAACAAGGGTAAGAACAGAGGCCAGAATATTTTCAGTAGACCAGCTCCTCTGTTTGTCACCTTTCACAGCAACCCTTTAACCCACTATTGTCAAGTAGATCAGGCCTTTCTTATGCAGCACCACTGTGTGGATTAGAACTGCCAACCTTTTTGTTAATCATCTAGCACCAGCCATTTGCGCCACAAAGGGAACCTCATCTATCATAGTAGATTATCATTATTTCTTTTTTATTTATTTATTTTTTTAAATTGTGATTTGGGTGAAAATTTACAGAGCAAATTCACTTTCCATACAGCAGTTCACATACATTTTGTCTCATGACATTGACTACAATTTACCACAATGCCAACAGCTCCCTTCCCACTTCCTCCCAATAGTTTACCTCTTCCCTGTGTCCATCCCTCCCTGCACTCCAGCCCCTTGTGCTGTCTCCCTGTGCATAAACAGCCCTTCTTTCTCCCATGATTGTTCTCTCCAAGGAGTGTATTTACCTCAGGTAAATGTTCAGTTCATATGCCTGTCTTTTGTTTGGCTGGAAGCCACCGGTGTGGGTTCAATTCCAGACCTGAAGGGCAGCTAAGGGCCATAGTCTCAGTAGTTCCACCAGACTCTATCAGACCAGCAAACCTGGTCCCCTCCATTTTTTTCCCCCAAATGATTTTGGGTTTTGTTCCACATTGTTCTCCCTCTCTATCCAGGATCTCCTACATAGATCCCCCTCCGAGTGGTTGACATTGGTAGCCAGGCACCATTGGGTTTTTCTGGTCTCATAGGTATAGGCTGCAGATGGCCTCGTGTACCAGTCACTAGGACTAATTGTTTCCATGAATCTTTGGTTTTCTTCATTATTCTTTACTCTGGACGAGGAGAGACCCATCGTTGCATCTAGATGGCTGCTTGCAAGCTTTTAAGATCCCAGTCGCTGCTCACCAAAGTAGGAGGTGGAACAGTGTTTTGTGTAGTATGTTACGCCAGTTGAGCTTACAGTAGATTATCATTATTTCTTAGGAAAACCTTACAGCTTTACTTTATTTGCTGCATTCCTTAATTGTTCCTTCTGGCATTGATTTTTGTCCCCCTTAGCCAGTATTTTACACTTTATGACAACTCGATGGTTTAGTAAATGCTGAGGTTTTTGTTTTGACTGACAAATGAGAATCTTCACTAGTATTTGTTTTTATAAGCCTCCCTCCAGTTCTTCCACTCTGCCACCCCCAAATTAGGAAAATTGAGGCACAGAAGATTATACTTGAAACAAAGGATATTAATGGTTAAGGATAGTCAAAAATGTCTTTTCAGTTTAAGTTGATCATCAATTTTAGTAGCTCAGTAGTTTTCTTTTTCTAATATGCCATTTTTATGGAGGAAAATATTGTCAACTATCCTTTGAGCCAGTTTGGGGAGCTGTCATTTTATTGTAGTATCTGCCAGTTCTCTGCACATTGTTACTGTCAAGACGCTTCTGACTCATGGTGACGCCATGTGTTACAGAGTAGAACTACTCCATAGGATTTTCTAGGCTGTAAGTTTTACAAAAGCAGATTGCCGAGCCTTTCTTCCACAGTGCAGCTGAGTGGGTTTGAACTACCGACCTTTAAGTTAGCAGCTGATTTCAAACCACTTGTATCCCAAGGGGCCTACTAGGCACTTAAATATTCATTGAAACATTGAATAAGCCACTTCACAGCTTTTTAGGACAAGTAAGCTAAAAGCAATGTGTCTATCTTGCTTTTTAAAAAGATACACATATACATAACTTTGTGTGTTAGGATATGACTTTGTCTCAGAAGGTGGCTAATACTGTTTGAGTTAAAATAATACTGTAAATTTATCAACTATAATTGAGAGATCTCCATGTGTATACAGTATTATAGTTTAATCTGTTGTATTTCAAATTCAGCCCTTACACCTGCTACAGTTTAAATTTGTCATTTTATTGAGTCTATATGGTGATACTTTCACAACATCTATTGATTGGTTTATTCATTCAGTAGTGTTTATTGAGTGTGTATTATGTGCCAGATACTATTCCTAGCTACTGACTATAACAACAGCAGCAAACCAGACAGAAATCCTAGACCCAAGGAGACAGTCGTCAATCACATAAGCTGCATATTGTGTCCTATGGCATTAAGTTCTGCAGTAAGACAGAGAGCAGGAAAGGGAAATAGGGATTATCAGGATTTGTCATAGAATTCTGCTGCATTTGATTTTATTGAAATCTGAGGTCATATTTAATTTATGTTAATTTAAATAACTGTGCCTTAATTTTTCATAATATTGAAAATGTGTTTTGAATTTTTAAAAGGCTTTGCCTTACTTTGTGTGCTTTTCATTTCTCATCCCAGCATGGTGGGTCATTTTGTTTTCCTCCGACTGCAGAAAATGTCAAACTTGTTCCAAGGCAGAGAGTTTTAATCCCAAACTGAAACTAAACTCTGCAGGTAGTAACTAAAGTCATGTTACATGTGTAAAATTTTTCCTGAAGGACAGTAAGATTGTAGGGATGGCCTTTACAGCCAGAGCTAAATCTACTAAATATACTGCCAGGATAAATCATTTTGGAGTTGAGTTTCAACATCAGCAAGCCTCTGTGTTGCGTTTTAGTCTCTGGTTCATAGATTCCAACCTCCATTGTAAATGAGTTGTAAGTTTTTCTTAAGACCTATGTTCTGATTTCAGCATTAACCAAGAGTAAGATTCCACCTTACTGTTTTCTGGCTGTAGAGTTTTAAGTGTCATGTATCAGTTTTCTGAAGCAGGTGGGTTCACAGTGTCACTAATGTAATGGTGAACATTAGCATGGACAAAATAAAGGCGAATAGCCCACCTAGAGATAAATGACTTATGTAAGGCACTGCCAAAGGCTCCAATACTTACTTCCCAGGGAAGAAGATTGGGATGTTCTCAGTATCCCATATTCACATAAACCCCAGCCATCATTTGATGCCAGACTCTAGGTAGGCAGAACTATAAAGTTTGAACAGTATTTTGAAAATACTGAAGACAAAACATTTTGATCTTTATATAACTCTCAGTTTCCTTTGAGTGCTCTGTGTGGTTTGGTTTTAGAAACTTAAAGATCCCCAGAGGAGGGGAGCTAAGTGATGAAAAAGATTAGTGCAAATTGTAACTGAAATTCTCAGAAAAATGAGATTACTTTCCTAACCTAGCAGAATGGAATCATGTCCTATATGTTTTATACCTTTGTTTCCAGGAACTGTTACTCTGATTGTTTTTCATATGGTCTTGAGTAGGATGGGTACACACTGACTGCTCTTTGTACTGAATAAATTTGAAATTAAAATGCTTATATTTTGAATATCCAGGTGGATTGTTACTAGGAGTAAATGTTGGGCTGAATTTCTTGTTTATTTGGAGGAAAGAAAGAATATTTTATCTTAACTTTTGAATCACCTTTACGAAGAAGGTGCATCACAAAATGTAGGCGTGTTGATTGCCAGGTTTAAGAACCACAGCTTGTTAAGTTGGCATATTGGTTTTGCTGCAAGCAAGACAGTGTTCATTTAGAGTGTCTGTCTTTGGGACCAATTACTAATGTTCAAAAAAGAAAAAATAAACTGGAATAAGATATGAGATGTTTAAATGTTACTGCAACAAAAATCTTTGTAATTACCATTATTTTATGTTGGCAGGGTTTGTGGGACTGCTCTTCTGCTAAAGTAGCTTAGTAAGTAAGTCTTGAAAGTTTGATTCATGCACTACCAAAACATAGTTAACTTGTACTGAAATTGACTTTTAATAAACTGGAGCTACCTCCGACAACTAGATAGCATTTCCCTTTTCATACTAACGCAGAATAATGTACAGTAGTGGATAAACATTTTTAATCTCATGAAAGCATATTAGTTTTCTACTCTTCCTCTTGAAGGACTAATGATTTACCATAGTAGAAAGTTGTTTTTTTTTTTTTTCCAGCTTTTTGTTGGCAGTGTCAAAACTGTTCATGTCAGTGATAATGCATAATGCAAATGGAGGAGAAGCTAAAGAATATTGTAGTTCTGTAGCTGAGTGGTTTTTTTTTTTTTTTTTTTTATAGCACAAGTGGAAGTGCTGTCTGCAGCACTGCGCGCCTCTCGTCTGGATGCTCACGAGGACACTGTTGGTATAGAGAAGAGAGGTGATCTGCAAGATGAACTGGGTATAAATGAGCTACCAAATATTAAAGTAAATCAAGATGATTCTGTGCCTTTAATCAGCGATGCCGTCGAGGTAACAAACTCAGTACAGTACTTATCAAACGAGCATTTTGAATCAGAAGTATGTTGTTGGGGGATAGATGTAGCTAATCACTTTCTAGTTAGTGCATACTGTGTGTTGCTGATTTTTCAGCTCTCCCTATTGCATAAAGTAAAAGTAGTTGTCACCACATCCTGCCTTAGTGACATTAGTGTCCTGTTAAATCCTTGGAAAGGTAAATCCCATTCCCGTCTACATGACCATTTTAGCAGCCTCAATGTTAATGTAGCTCACTGCAGTGAAATAGTCTTACTGGAAACAAAGCCCTTTATCAAGAATTATTAACTCTTCCCTTTTCTTTTTGGAGAGGTGCTTTGTTTCTGATCGGACCATTTCACTGCAGCAAGCAACACAGTATTCTGAGCAGAAGATCGGGACTTGAGGCCATGTTGCGGAGGGCCAGTGGCATTATCTGGACTCTGGAGTGTGAGGGTGGGTACTGTTGCTAGCATCATCTTTGATATGTACTTGTGGCTGTTCTATTTGATCCTTCTCTGGTTTCCTACTGCATCCCCATCAAGCCAGCATCATTTGATGTCAATATTCTTATTCCTTAATTACATAAATGGGAGAAGGAACACACTGATTGCCAGAATTAAATGAGCACATATCATAGTAGGTTGAATGAGAAGCTTAGGAAGGAGTGCCTACCCACATGTTGGGGATGGCAAGAGGGCTTTTCTAGTTTTAGTGTAGTTTGCTTTTTGTTAGATGACGTTTGGTATAGCTAAAAATAAGTGTGATATCGGTGCTTTAGAATGAAACCCCAACCGTTTATCGTCATTGGAGATTTCATTATTATTATATATCTGCACTTTAGAAAGCTTTGGTTTTTGTTTTGAGATTTTTGTTGTTTTCTTTCTGACCATTAAAAAATATTTGTGAAATGAGATGTTAACAGCCAAAACTAGAATCAGTAGACTAAAAAAACTGCAAATGACATTTTATGGCCTCTAATAAAGCAATGAAAAGAAACATCTGAACATTCTTTTATAAATAAGCTAATTTTAGATACTGGGACCCTTTCAAAATTACTTTTAAACTTCTAATTTCATTTTTTCTGAAATCCATTTCAAACATTTAGCAGCTTGGTCAGCAAATTTGATTTAAGGCAGGGGAAGTTCTTATGAGGTCTTAGGTATGTTTATAAACTTATAAAAACAAGCAGAATTTACATGTATTTATATTTTTAGGCAGTCTTGAAAGGTAAGTACTTTAGTGGTGGTGATGATGTGTGCCTATTAAAGTAACTTAATGTATTCTAAATGAAGAAAACTTCCAGACAGGACAAATTTTTAAGCAGATGTTTTTTCCTAACAGAATATGGACCCCACTCTTCGCTATATTCATAATGATTCAGACCTGAGCACCAATGGTAATTTTAGCCCTGATGAGGAAAGGAAATCTAAAGTACAAGTGAGTGACAAAAAAAATGTTTTATTTTTTGTGTGTGTTCTCAATTCTCCTTTTTTAAAAAGTCCATTTCCGACCTAATGATACCCTTTTTAATAACAGTTTTTAAAATATTAAAAGTAGTATATGTTATATTTTTGATAAGAAAATAGTAGAGAAACTAAAATGTAACCACAGGTTGTGGAAAACAGTGGTGCAGTGGCAGTGCCTGACCTCCTTGTCTAACTTCTCAAAGAGGAAAGAGAATCAAGGTCAGCATCAGCAGCCTATGGCTAATTGCTGTGAAGCTGAGTTCCATGTATCTCCTCTTTGCAACCTTTTTATCAATTCTTAAATCAGCCAACCCTCCTGTGGCACTCTATACTGCTCTTCTGGGTTCGATAATTTGTTGCATTGGCCAAACAGAACTCTCAGACTATACTCATAGATAACTAAAAGGTTACAATTCAAGATCAGAAATGACTCAGGATACAGGCAGTCCTGCCTCTCGAGGCAGTTTCTTGACCGTGCTCACGGGCAGGCCTTTCCCTGGCCCTCAGCCCCTTGGCCCTTTAGCTGCTCAGGCCTCTTGAGCCAGCCTGGTTACAAAGCTCTTTAGCCCCAAAGCACCCAACTCTGCCGGTAAGCCTCCTGCCCAAAGGCCCTCACGTCTCCCTCTTGTCAGTGAACCTAGCTCTTCCAATTTCCTGGAGACTCCCCAGTCTACAAGGAAGCTTCCTGCTCAAAGGCATTCAGCTTTCTTGCTCTGTGGGCCGAGAACCCCAACCCATTGTCTCCTGCTGGCCTTCTGGTTCTTCTGCCTCCGCTCCCACCGTTTTCTCTACTGCTGCTTCTCACCTCTCTCTCCTTGTCTCCAGTGTTACAACTCTGGGTCTCCTTGGTCTAGGAGGTTCTCATGCAGAGACCCAGAGTCTGGGGGATGCGTTCCACTCTCAGCTGTTTGTATTCATAGTTAGGTTGCCCTTTCCGCTTCTAGGAAATTGTTTTAAACCTAGTGGATGGCAAAACAGACCAATCTCCTTGTTAGGGTTCCATAACACCTTATTTGCATGGTTCCACCCCCTTAAATGTGCTATGCACCTTTATTAGCAAGCTGTCCAGTCCTCTTGAGTGGGTCACAGGCACCTTACCTGCATGGTCCCACCCCGTCATTTGGTGGGAGTTAGAAGAGCATGCAAGAAAGGCCATATAAATATGATCCATCACACTGCACTTGTCATCTTCCCCATGCCTGTGATCTCATTCTTCACTCAGAGTAACCACTGATCACAGTTCCTTCCTCTTATGTATTTCTTCACAAGTTTTTTGTGGGTATACAAACATATATTTATATATGTTTACACATGAACACACACACTCTTTTTTGTCATCCAAAGGCAAATAGAATCACGCCGTCCATCCTCGGTATCATGCCTGAGTTGCCAAGGATTATAACTTAAGCTCTATTTCAGAGATTAAAATGTGAAAAGATGGCTCATAGCCATTGGAAAGTGCCATCTATTGCAAATTGGTTTCCAGTTTCAGAAATACTAGCTGGGAAAATACGCACAGAGTAGAAGATTATTTAATATGATAGTGTAGATTTTGCCTTTCTTCTTTTCAAACATACCTTGATGCTCTTTCTATCTTAGCACATAAGGACTCTCTCACACTATTCATACCAGCATAGTTTTCTGTTATAAGAAGATAGCAATTTAAATACTTAATGATAATGTTTAGATACCTCTAGTACAAGCATTGAAGGAGCTCTGGTGGCTCAGTGCCTAAGGCATTTGACTGCTAACCAGAAGGTTGGGGGTTCAAACCCACCAGCTGCTCCACAGAGAGAAGATGGGGTGATTTACTTCCATAAAGATTTACCACCTCCGAAACCGAGTGGGGGTCACAGTGAGTTGGAATCGACTCAATGGCAGTGAGTTTGGTTTTTTGTTTGTTTGTTTGGAGTACACAGTGCTACATTCATCATGTTATATGTGCCTTTTGTTTGCTTGTAGGAATATATGTGTATTATTACTTGATGTAGCTTCCTCAGGTCAAATGGTGTATGTTCTTTATTTTTGTTTGTCCCATTTGTTTTAAATGAAATCAGTATTCATAGTATTCTGAAACATGATTTTCCCGACTTATATTGTAGATATATTTGCAAGTCCATACATATGGTTCTGTCTCATTCTTTTAATTCATTAATTAAAAAAAAAAAAAAAACAGGTAATCAATTTACATAGTTCAAAATTCAAGAAGTGCAGTGGGCATTCACCATCCACTTTGCATCCTCAGAAGCAACCAGTTTTCTTTTGTATGTTCTTCCAAAGCTGTGTTAGACATATATAAGCAAGACTTACATACACATTCTTCTTTTCCTCACAAATCATACAAATGGCTAAATGTATATATTTTTATACAGGATTGCTAAATTCAATCTAAAGAAAGCATTAAGAGTTGCTTTTTATTTGTTTATATGTATTTCCCTTAGCATATTTTTCCTTTTAGTTATTAGATACTAAAAATTTTGAGATTGGTTTTTCTGCAGTATTTGAATTCTGTGTTAATATCCATATAATTTCAAATGATTACCTAATTTATGTCTAAACTGTTACAGATACATTGTTGTCATCTCTTTCTTCATTAGGATGTTGTACCTCAGGCTTTACTAGATCAGTATTTATCTATGACTGATCCCTCTCGTGCACAGACAGTTGACACTGAAATTGCTAAGCACTGTGCTTATAGCCTTCCTGGTGTGGCCCTCACGCTGGGCCGGCAGAATTGGCACTGTCTGAGAGAGACTTATGAGACTCTGGCTTCAGACATGCAGGTGAGTAAAGCAGTTAAAGAATTAGCAAGTGCTTACTTACAGAAGTCACAGTGTTTTGTTTTGTTTTTTATTGTGGTTTGGGTGAAGCACAATGTTTTTGCCTTCTAAAATTTACTGGAATTTCACTTGATGCTCTAGCATGGACTTGGTGTTAAAGAAAATTGGGTAAGGACGAGCTTAAAAGTAATACCAGTGGACCCCCCCCCCCCTTTTTTTCTTTTCCTTCCATTTTTTCAGTTGGATCTTCACAGTTAGACTTTAAGCTTTTTATAAAGTGTTAGTAATTGTCATCACATTGTCAACATGCCAAATTTCTAACTTACATATGTGTTACTGTTCTAAAGTTTATTAGATTAATTCTTGAGAATATATGGTTTAATTCTCCCACTGGAAACAATATTTAAAATGCTTATTAGACTCTTACACTAGATCTCAAATGGTTTTTTAAAACCTTAGTAGAATATGATGGGATTATTAGTTCTGGGCCTTGAATGCAATGAACATTGGAGGACAGGTGGGAGAAGTTTGCAGTGTTTATTCTCTTTCCTGTCCCCGTACCACTTACCCTTCACTCACCCCAGAAGAAAACAAAATATAATATGTTTACCTAGGTAATTTTATCTTGATATCCTGTGACTTTTATTTGGCTTTCTTCCTAGGTTTTGGTGGCTTAACCTCTACTGTTCGGTCTAGTTTCTCCTATATTCTAAAATTTACCCCCCCTACACACCCCCAGCAAAATAATAATTATAATAAATAGATAAATAAATAAATGTTACCTTAATCTCCTAGTTACTAAGAAAGCAGTCTGAATAGACTGATTTGTACTGAAGCATGGATGATTGGTTGATTTTCCATTAAATTGCTTACTGATGTGTTTTTAAAGGAATTAGTACCTTGACTCAGCAAGTTAGAAGTTGGAAATAATCTTACAAGAGCATATAATTTAAATTCCTCCTCTGACCCTTGAGATTACGTAGCTGGTGCCCAGGTGAAGTGACCTCATGTGTTCACACAGTTATTAAGTGGTACATTTGGGAATAGAACCACAAAGGACCAATTGCCATAGAGTACTTTATCCCTGAATATCAGTGCTTTGCAGTCTTGATTCCACGTAGCTCTGAGGGGTTCCTGTGGGATGCCTTGGAGTCACTGGGAAGGCTGTGAATGAGATTCTATGCATTCTTTGCCTCCCTACCCTCCATCAGAGCATCTCTGTTTTCGTATGTTTTATATGTTGAACTTTAATACAAAATTTTATTTGTAGATTGGGTTCTGGTATTGGGGATAAAATAACACTTTTGCTCTAATTCGCAGGGTAAAGTTTTAGGCCAAGTAAACAATGTAAAAATTTTTTAATTCATGTAATGTGGAGAAAAAAATGTTTTTAACTTAAAAGGTACTTAAATACACAAGATGTTTCTGTTTAACAGTTCTTTCCAGGGTTGTAAGCAAAAGCGTTTCCTATTCCTATAATTTCTTAAATTGCTAATTCCTTGGAAACAAGTTTGTTCTTGTTACTGAATGCAAGGTAGACTACAGGAATCTGAAGAGGAACAGGAAAGTGGGAATGGTTCCAGCTAGCCTTTGGTATGTGTGGAACATCTATAATTGTGCAGAGAACTACAAAAGCTGTGTTATTAGTGATTTCCAAGCATTTTTTTTCCTTCATAAATGCAAGGGAGATAACATGTACTTTTAGGGCTTTAAATTTTTTTGTCAAGTTTTGATACATGGTAAACCTTCAAAATTTGGTGTCTGTTATCACTGTTATTACTTGTGTTCTGATTTAATTTTTGAGATCATTAGCGTTCAGGTATAAATTAAGTTTCATATATAGTGTAACGTTAAAATACAGTTTGTGTTTAGATTACTAATGCAGTTGTTTTTATTTTTCCAGTGGAAAGTTCGTAGAACTTTAGCGTTCTCCATCCATGAACTTGCGATTATTCTTGGAGATCAGCTTACAGCTGCAGATCTGGTTCCAATTTTTAATGGATTTTTAAAAGACCTTGATGAAGTTAGGATAGGTGTCCTGAAACATTTGCATGATTTTCTGAAGGTAATTTTAAAAAAATGTTTTTGCATAAAAACATACTGATATTTCCACTGAATCAAATTTTGATTTTCTGCTATCACCAGGATAGCATCACTTCTGAAGTTCTTTGTAAGAAAACGAGGAGCCCTTGTGGCACCATTGGTTAAATGTTCTGCTGCTAACTGAACTCATCAGCCACTCCGCAGCAGAACAATTACAGCCTTGGAAACCCTATGGGGCAGTTGTACTCTGTCTTCCAGGGTTATTATGAGTCAGAATCAATTTGACAGCAACGATTTTTTTATATAAGAAAATATAACCATGAGCTGATGGTGAGATGTGACTCAAAAGAAGAAATAGTCCCATTCTGATCGTTTTGCTGTTGTCATTTTAACTTTAAAATAGTAAAAAGCGAATTTCATTTTTAAATTATGTTAGATAATGGTTACAAACATGCCTTTTTTATTTTTTAAATTCTTGAATAAAGTATATGTAAAAAAAAAAGATGAATGAACCTTAAGCTTGGAGGCTTTATTTGTGTTTCAGGAGTCAGAGAATTGACCTTTAGCCTCATTCCTTTCATGTGGAATCACCGAAAGTGAACCACCCTGATTTTTTGCATATTTTTTCATCCTGAGCATACTACTATTTCTTACGTATTAGCCTTGAAATTGGCATTCTCACACATAGTTCTGAATTATGAGTTATAAAAGTGGTTATAATCCTACCCAAAAGTAAATTTTACTAAAAAATATTGATACCTTATTATTATGAGTTACATACATTAGGAAGAAATTTCTTTGAGGCTTACTTTCTCCTTTCCCTGCCTCAAACCTGAAATCACTTCTTGGAGACCCCTGATCCCTTTTGGTGGAAAATGGTACTTAAAAACGAAGATCTGGGTACTACACGTGCTTGTTGCAATCTACTGGGGCTTTTTTGTTTTATTTTAGGCTATTTTCAATGCATCAGTGCTGGGAGATTTTATCTTTTAAATTAGCGAGTCTGTATCAGTAGCGCCACTTTCAATCTAATACTATTTCCTCTCCTTTGTTCAGTTCACATTTCTTTCTTTGCTCTTGCACAGTAATAAAAACCCAGTTTCCAACAACATTAATGTATTTATTCATTTGTTTAGTTCTATGATGTATATGAAATAGTTTCAGAATTACTCCCCCAGTACTAATGCTGATCAAATCAACTCATGCTTAAGATTTTTTCTTGTTGTTTAACACTTTCTCTCCTTAGAATACACTCTATGAAGATGTATGATCACAGTACTAAGTAAAAAACAGCCTTTCCCCCTTTCTGTGATTGTGTTACCTATTTGATGTACAATTAGGTTTCTTTGTTTCTGTTTATATCAAAATACACGTTTTTTCCCATTTTGATTATAAATCTACTTTTACCTAAGTGGAGTAAATTTCTTTATATTTTTTTCACTCAGTAAATACTTATTAAATACTTGTATGTGCCAGTCAGAGTGTCATTCACTGAGCCTGAGTATATAAATATAACAGCATAATCTGTCTTCAGAGTTCGTGGCCGGACCTAGGGCCATGGTCTATTGGGACAGCTGGGTCAACTGGCATTATTTATTTATTTAATATTTTACTATGTTTAGGATGAAAGATTACACATCAAATTAGGTTCCCATTTAACAACTTTTACACAGATTATTCAGTGATACTGGTTACATTTTTCACAGTATGTCATCATTCCCATTCATTCCATCCTGCTGCTACTATTTATAGTACTCTAGTTTCTCTGCCCTCTTACCTTCTCATCTTTACGTTAAAGTAACTTTTGACTATTTGGTCTCATAAGGATGATTTTTTTAAAAGAGCTCATTAGCTCATAGGTGATAGTGGTATTGGTCTCTGTTTGTCTGGCACAAAAGAGAAAGAAGGAAACCGAGGAACAGAAGGAACTGGACTATAGGACTAATTGTCTGTATGAACCATTGACTCCTTCCTCTTTGAAACCAGAACTAGATGGTGTCCAACTACCACTACTGAACGTTCTTATTGGGGACATCCTGATAAAAAGGGAGAAAAAATGTGTAGCAGAACTTTATATTCTTAAAGAATCCAGACTTACTGGACCTGTTGAGACTGGAAGAGTCCCCAAAGACCAGGGCCCTGAGTTGCTCTCCAAACCTTGAATTGGAACCACCCCCAGAAGTCACCTCTAAGTAACAGTTTAGCCCCAAGAGTAAAGATTGTCACCCTTGAATATTGAGGATTTTTTTTTTAATTAAATAAGACACCAAAGGGACAACAGCTATTTTAAAGCAAAAATGAGAAGGCTGGGAGTGCATAGAGTTTAAGTAAATGGAAATTAAACAGCAAAAACAGGAATAAGGAGAATGTTGACACAATGTGAAGAATATAACCCGTGTTCCTGATAATTATGGCTAGGAACTGTTGAATGGAAGTGGGTTTTACTATGTATATTTCCACCAAAAGTGAAATTAAATACTTAAAAAGAAAAATGTTTACAGTAATGAGAATATCCTAAGAGTAAAATGGTTTTAGTACTGTAATGAAGCTACACCCAAGGTATGGTACGGTACAGTTCAGTGAAGGTCACCAACAGGCTCAGAGGACAAAGATTTCAAAAGATGATGATGAGTCTTGATACCAAATAGGAATTGTTCAGGGAAAAATGAACTTAATACTAATTTTTTAAATGATTAAATATGGGTACTATCGCTTCTCCTTCAGACAGAATAACCATTTTACATAATGTCCATTTAGAAACAGCCTAGTAAAAGAATTAATGTTTATTTATACCTTATTTTTGTAAATATTTTATATTTTATTTCTTCAGCTTCTTCATATTGATAAAAGAAGAGAATATCTTTACCAGCTTCAAGAGTTTTTGGTGACAGATAATAGTAGAAATTGGCGCTTTCGAGCTGAACTGGCTGAGTAAGTTCTAATAGTTCGTTAGGTTATGTTTTGGAGAGATTTGTATTTACTTCATTTTTATCCTTTTCAGGTTTCTTCCTTTATGTACATTCAAATTTCTGTTAGATAGCCTATTCCTTTAACTTTCCTTATAAAACTGATCTGCTGGCCACGACTGGTAATGTATACATACCCTAAAACATACTATTAGTGATATTTAATGCATTCACAGTGTTTTCATCACCTCAAAAGGAGAACCTGTTCCCATTAAGCAGTCACTCTCCATTTCTCCCTTCTCCCTAGTCCCTGGCAACCAGTAAGCTGCTTTTTGTGTCTATAGAATTGCCTCTTCTAGATATTTCATATAATTGAAATCATACAATCATACTTTTGTGTCTAGCTATTTCCTATTTAGCATATTACTTTCAAGGTTTATTAGTACTTATATTACTATATAATATATTAGTAATTATTGTTAATATATAATAGTATATATTAGTCCTTAGCTTATTTTAAAATTGAGTTGTTTTGTCTTTTTGTTACTGAGTTGAATGAGTTCTTTATAGATTCTAGATTCCATTTTCATTTTTATAAGCTATTTTTGCTGGTTATATAATTTGCAGTTGACTGTTTTGGAGAACTTTAAAGTTTTCATTCCGTTGAGTTGCACAGCTTGCCCAGCCTTTGACAAGAGATTCGTATCATTGACCTTTTTACATGTCGTGTATCTTTCCCTCTGGCTTCTTTCAAGATTTTCTCTTTTTCTTTGATTTTCAGCAGTATGACTAGAATGTATGTGTGTCTAGATGGTTTTGTTTGTGTTTAGTATTATTGTTTTTTGTTTCTGTGGTGTTAAACCTGCTTGAGGTTCTTTGAGTTTCTTAGCTCTGTGTTTGATGTCTTTCATTGTTTTTTTTAAAAAATCCTGGGCTAATTATCTTTTCAGATATTTCTGCCATGTAATTCTTTCTCTTCCTTTTGAACTCCAGTTACATGTGTGAGAGATCATTTGATATTGTTCCACACCTTTTACATACTATGCTAGAGGTTTTTTTTTTTATTTATTTTATTTTTAAGCCCTTTTGTTTTTGTATTCTTATTTTGGCTAATTTATCTTGACCTTTTTTCGTGTTAGGAGCCTTGGTGACATAGAGATTAAGTGCTCAGCTGCTAACTTGAAAGGTCTGCCATTCGAACCTACCAGCCATTCCAGAGGAGACAGATACGTCATTCTTTGTCCAATATAGCAGCTTTGGACACCTTGTGGGTCAGTTCTGTGCTGTCCTTCAGGGTCACTATGAGTTAGACTTGATTTTGGCAATGGGTATGGTTTGATTTGTTTTGGGCTATTTTCACGTATACTAATTATTTCTTTTACCCTGTCCAGTCTCCTGATGCACCTGTGAAAGGAATTCTTCAGCTCTGATAACATTTTTTTTTTAGCATTTCCATTTGACTCTTTATCATAATTTCTGCTGAAATTCAGTCTACTGAAGTATCCATTTATTCATGCTATTTTTCTTTTAGGAGCTCTGGTAGCATAGTGGCTAAAGCACTTGACTGCTAACCAGAAGGCTGGCGGTTCAAATCCACCAGCCACTCCTCGGAAGGAAGGTTGGGCAATCCTACTTCCGTAGTGACACTGCCTCGGAAACCCAAGGAGGGGTCGCTATGGGTCTGGGCTGACTCGACAGCACATAACAAAAATTTTTCTTTTACAGAAAAAGATTTTTCAACAATTTTTTTTTTTTAAGCCCTAATTTATTAGTTCTAATATCTAGGTCATCTCTGAGTCTAATTCATTTGTTTGCTTTGTCTCTGGACAGTAGAGGTATTTTTTTTTTTTTTCTTTTTGATGTGACTCCTAATTTTGATGAATGCCAGATAAGATGTGTAGAAAGTAGAGACTGTGTTAAATATTAAGTACTCATGGTTGTAAATGGGCATGCCTTCTCTTCTGCTATTAGTGTGGAAGGTTCAATCAGTCTGGCCAGAACTCAAGGCTCTGGGTTTTGTTACTGCTGTGGTTACTTTCTGTGCACCACAGGCTTTAATTTTTCTAGTGGTGGGCTACCATTGCCTTTTGCTGAGTGTGGGGGCTTAGGGTGCTGGTAAGGTTTTCCCAATGTCCATATTCCATCCTCACCTTTCAGCATTTCTTACACTGCTCTGTCACAGTAGAGTCTCTTGCCCTTTCCCTAGCTGTAGACTAGTGGTAGGCTCCTGTTGAGGGAAGGATGATTCTCTATAATCTTGGTTCAGCTTCAGTCTTTGGGAGGGCCTGTGCACCTGGGCTTTCTCAGAGTTCCTGCCCTCTCCCTATGGCGTCCAATCTCTGCCTTCTATCTGTGGTTAGTCTTGGGCAGGATTTCCTGTCCCTTTCCCAGCTGTAGACTTTTGGCTGATTATGTAGGAACTTGCCTCAAGAAGGTTTCCTTCCCACCCCACCCATCCTGAATAAAGAATATTTTCATCTGTGCTTCCCCCAAGCACAATATGTCTTTCCTCGTGCCAGTGGGATGGTGGGCTGTGCTGCCCCTCCACCAGTGGCCTAAAGGTTTTTACTTTGCGTAAGACAGGAGCCCAGGGAAATGCACAGTATTTCATGCCTGCCTGCCAGAGGACTGCTTTCTGGTTTCCAGTCCTGACTCCATATTTTCTTGTGAGAACCCAATGGAGGTTGATGGGAAAGAGTTTACAAATGACTCTCTGGAGCCCCCAGCTATTCCATACTGCTGTGCTAGCCCCCACTTGACCTTTGGTTCATTTCTTGTCATCTTGTGTGGTGGCCAGTGCCTCTTCTGCCCATGTTCTGCAGTAGGTGAGTCAGTCATATGTCACATCTCTCCTTGGAGAGGGGCTTGTTCCACTTTGAAAATTAAGATTTTTCTGTGTTTTGCAATCTCAACTCTCTTGTGAGCTCAAGAAACATTTGGTAGTTTATCTAGCTTTTTTTCGTTGTTAAGGTCAGAATGCCATCTTTGTAATTTCCTGAATCCCAAGCAGAAATTGAAGTCTTATTTGGGACTTTTGTTTTGAATTTGTATGTTAGAAAATAGAGTTGATAAATATGTCTCTCCCTTGTAAGTTTATGTTTATGAATACATATCTATCCCTATGTTTCCTGTATTCGTGTTTATGATTCACTCCCTGCTGATTAGAAATATCATATACATAAGATCTGAATTGCAAAAATCTGTCATATCCAGGTTTTTGAGCACATTGTGAGCAATTATTATGGAAAAAGTCATTTTGCAGTTGCACATACTAGAAGATACTTGCTCTGCTGCCATCCCTGTGGACCACCACATTTTCCTCACATCCTAAGGGGAAGGAAATACTCTCTGAACTTGCATAGTGTTTAAATGGCATTTCCAAATTAACAGAGATTAGCATTCTGTGCATAAAAGACCTGTTTTTTTTTTCTTTTAATTTTTATTGTATTTTTTATAATTTGTTTTTGTAGACAGCTGATTTTACTTCTAGAATTATACAGCCCCAGAGATGTGTATGACTACTTACGTCCCATTGCTCTAAATCTCTGTGCAGATAAAGTTTCTTCTGTTCGTTGGATTTCCTACAAGTTGGTATGTATTAAACTTTTTAAATTTTAGATCAGCAAAACTGTAATATTCTACAGTGGAAGCTATTTCTCAATTCTCCATTTTAACACTCCTAGGTTAGTGAGATGGTGAAGAAACTGTACATGATGACACCCCCAACATTTGGAGTCGACCTCATAAATGAGCTGGTAGAAAATTTTGGTCGATGTCCCAAATGGTCTGGTCGACAAGCCTTTGTCTTTGTCTGCCAGGTAAGCAAGACACTAGATTCACCTTTTTCTCACCAGTTTCTCCCCTCAAACTGTTGTTTTTTCTTTCACTTCCTGCCCCTCTCTCTCTCACACCCTCTTTCTTATCCTTAAAGACTAGAACTTTGGCATCTGGCTCTTTATAGGATCACCTACCTACTCCTTCAAAGTTGACTATCTGTCTCATTCTTCCTCTTGAGTTTTACCTGCCCCTTCCTTTATTCCTCTCAGTCAGCTGAGCTCTTTAGAAAACTGGTAATATACAGTAAGCATCCACTAGAGGGTGTTCAGTGTCTGGCCCATTGTGTAAAGGTGAAAGTGAAAGTGACTATGAAAACTGCAGGCCTCTGTGTAGCTGTTTCAAAAATATGTGTGTGAGAGAAGTTAATTATGTAATTTTTGTTTTTGAATTCCCAAGTACCTGAAAATAATGGTTTAAAAAGCAGTAACTCAGAAGGAAGATGGGGCAATCTACTTCCGTAGTGATACTGCCTCGGAAACCCAAGGAGGGGTCACTATGAGTCTGGTCCTACTCGACGGCACATAACAACTATTATTTGTAGCACTTAGGTTGTTACTGGGAGCTCTGGAAGCATAGTCCCTAAGGCATTTGAGTGCTAACCAGAAAGCTGGCGGTTCAAACCCACCAGCCAGTCCTCAGAAGAAAGATTGGGCAATCTACTTAGTGATACCACCTCGGAAATCAAAGGAGGGGTTACTATGAGTCGGATCTGACTCGGAAGCATATAGTTTGGTTTTTTGGAAGTTGTTACTAAAACATTTTGTTAATTAATATTTTAATAGCCTAACCTTGTA
The DNA here is from genome assembly GCF_000298275.1 of Orycteropus afer afer. NCBI lineage: Eukaryota > Metazoa > Chordata > Mammalia > Tubulidentata > Orycteropodidae > Orycteropus > Orycteropus afer. The sequence continues at coordinate 388,762 of NW_006922344.1, forward strand.
GACTGAATTTATGAAGAAATCTAAAGCGATTTTTTCTTTCACCAGACGGTCATTGAAGATGATTGTCTTCCCATGGACCAGTTTGCTGTGCATCTGATGCCACATTTGCTCACCTTAGCAAATGACAGGGTCCCAAATGTCAGAGTGCTGCTTGCAAAAACATTGCGACAAAGTCTGTTAGAAAAAGGTAAGGTAGGTGACTCTATTATAAAAAGTGTATGCAGAGGGGAGGTGAGATTCATAAACATCATTGAATAGATAAATGTCAAAGCAGAAAATAAGTATTTTCTTATGACTATAAAACCATATAAAGCCTTTGTAAGTGGCTTACCTGTCATGGGCCCTTGATGTGGAGGCTGGGAGGTATGTTGGTTTTCTTCTGCTCCTCTCCATGCATCAAAACCAAACCCCTTGCCACTGAGTCGATTCCAACTCATAGTGACCCTGTGGGACAGAGAAGAACTGCTCCATAGGGTTTCCAGGGCTGTAAATCTTTACAGAAGCAGAGTGCCACATCGTTCTCCTACTAGCAGCTGGTGCGTTTGAAATGTCAACCTTTCGATTAGAAGTGGAGCAGTTAACCACTGGCATCACCAGGGCTCCTTTGTGTTCATCAAGTGGAAGACATGCTTCATAGTGTTTGCTTTGATGCCAGTTATAAGCCCCTCACAATTTAGGTTTTATTTATTGTAATCCCCTCCCCTAAAATGCCTTACAATTCAATAGCAGACATTCAAGAATAAAAGTAAATTATTGTTGTTTCTTTTTCCTCCTTTGGGATTCATCTAAATTTTATTTAATAATAGTTATAATGAAATGGCTAAAGAAGATTATGGTTTGGTTTGAGAGAGAGAAAAAAGAGAGAGTGTGTGTGTATGGCAGAGAGGGGCTGTTTGGAGGTGTTTTTCCTTTTACTTAACTGATTAATACCTAACAAGTATAATGGCTTTGATACACTTTTTAGCTTAATACTGCTTAACAGCCTTTTAATATCATGAGATTTAGCCTGTCATAAATATAATCAAGATCTTCTAACTCTATATTTTGGAATTTTTTCATTTAACATGATTCGATTTGGAATACTGTTATCATTCAACATAGCTTGTTTACACCTGTAGCAAAATTGTGTTTTATAGTGACTCAGAAATTTTTATCCTTGATAAAAAGTATGAAGTGTTAGACTCATTTTATTTATATTCTGTACTTCTCATTTATAGAATATTTCTTAAATTCAGCCAGCTGTCATCAGGAAGCTGTGGAACAAACAATTATGGCTCTTCAGATGGATCGTGACAGTGATGTGAAATACTTTGCAAGCATTCATCCTGCCAACACCAGAATTGCTGAAGATGCCATGAGCACAGCTTCTTCTACTTACTAGAAAGCTTGACTCTCAATGTCTCTCCTGCTTACTAGAGAGCCGGGTTCTACAAGCGCTTCTCACATGTATGATCTGGGGCAGCCTTTCATGAAGGAGGAAAGACCTTCCTCTCTTACCAGACCTAATTGCAGGTGAAAGTCACCTACACCTGATACCAGGGATTTTAAGAGTCAAGAGAAAGTACAACAAACACTATTAATCTCATCTTGACTTTAGGGAAAATAATTTCTCAGAGGATTATAATTGTCACCGAAGCCTTAAATCCTTCCGTCTTCCTAACTGAGTGAAACTTGAATTGGCAGAGCATTTTCATTTTGGAAGGGATGAGATCCCCAGAAATCTGCATTTCTCCTGGCTTTATCTAACGACCTATAAATGGAGTGTTTTTAGGGCCAAAAGGCAGAGGGGAGCCGGGATGTGAGAGACCTGCAGTATCTGCTCTAAATGCTTTACCAGGCAAGGACATGTTTGGGTTCTGTGGCCTGCTGCCCAGCCCATCCCTACGTGTGAATAGTTTTTGATGTGTGTAAATGGGAAGAGGAGATTTTGTTTGATTTCTCCTAAGGGCTTGATGCTAACACTAAAGTAGAATCTGATTTTAACTCTTAAATGCAGCATATTGCTGTACACATTTACATAACTATGTACGTCCTGATGTTTTTTGTTTTTTGTTTTTTCATGCTGGTCATGATCTGAAGGAAATTTATTAGCACGTATACTGTATGTCAGGTATTTTTAACTTCATCATGATCAGCTCTGAGGTGCAGCTTTTTCTTCACATACTGTACATATCTGTGACCACTCTTGGGAGTGCTGCAGTCTTTAATCATGCTGTTTAAAACTGTTGTGGCACAAGTTCTCTTACTTGTCCAAATAAAATTTATTAATAAGATCTATATGGAAAGATATATACACTTTTGATTGTTTTCTAGATGTCTGCGAATAAATGCAATTTGTGACCTGTATTAATGATTTAGTATAAAATGGGGAAAACAAATTAAAATATTTGTCCTTTAAGTAGTTCAGTGGTTTTTTTGAAATCTGTCCATGTTCAAGTGGGCAGGTGTTTGGCTTTTGGCACACAGCAGAGGCACCACTCGGTGCCAGTCCCCCAGCCTCTGCTGTGGGGCCCCGTCAGGGGGAGTGTGAACAGAATACTTGTCTTGGGACCTTGACTGGGCCATCATCTGCAGACTGAGAGTGGAATCATTGATTCTGGGTTTGTGCTGAAGCTCTGAGATAAAGCAAAGCTTCACTGAGGCTTGATTTCTTCATCTTTAAAATGAGAAACAGTCAACCATTAGCCCTACCTCCCACCAAGTTTTGCAGAGAAATGAGGTGGAGGCACTTTTGTATATCTCTGTGTCTAAATGTTGGATGCTATTATAAGCCAGGCTGGAAAATCCTTGGCACATCTGCATCTATAATTTTTGGTTTTACTGAGCTGGCTAAGCCTTTGGGCTCGCAGTCAGTCAGTAAATTCTTTTGAACCCTGATAATATACCTGTCACCACTGGAGAAATAGATGAATAAATTGGCAGGTCTCGGGCAATGAATAAAACAGAAGGAGAGGAGGGTGGGAAAGGCTGGTGGTCACAGAAGGCATCTGAAAGTGGCATTAGAGCTGAGAAGGGAAAGCCTGGGGGCGTGGCTTGCTGACTTGACTTAGCCTGATTTGTGAGGTCTGTGTTCTCTGCTGTTGATTATAATACTCCTCTGCACTCCAAGAATTTCAGTTTAGTAAATTACATTAGGATCATCTACTAAGAACCCTGGTTTGTTTGTTTGTTTTTATAGCAGTAGTAATGATAACTTGTATTTTGGAACAAAGAACTTTTTAATTCAGGCTTAAGAGTATCTAGACCACCTGTAAAGTTAAAATGAACAGGCCAGTTCTTATACTCTGTAGATGTTATGCTCCTGTTTATTATACCAACAGACATCTTCAGACTCCCTGTTGGGTATTACAGTGCTCCCTACACTGAGCATTTTAGTTATCAATGATAGTGAATACAAGAAGGCAGCCACATTGTTTAATAGCATAATATAATGCAATGTAGTAATTCCCAGTTTGAGTAACCTCTAATGAAATTCAAAATATGAAAAAAAGGTTAGAATATCACCTCTTTAAATTTCAGCTGTTTATTTAGTAGTTACTTTGGTAATACTAAGGAGTTCTGGTGGCTTAGTGGTTAAAGTATATAGCTGCTAACCAAAAGGTCAGGAGTTTGAACCCACCAGCCCTGTGGGAGAAAGATAAGGCTGTCTGTTACCATAAAGATTTACAGCCTTGGAAACCCTGTGGGACAATTCTACTCTGTCCTATAGGGTTGACATGAATCAGAATCAACTTGATGGAAGTAGGTTTGTTTTGGTTAGATGGTAATACTGTGATAGTTGCCCTAATGAAAACTAGTTGAGGTGTGACTTCTGCTTTTTTCAGGCATGTTATGGGACAGCAGAAACAGAGCTGACCATGAGAAGCAGGGGTTGGACCCCTAAAGACAGCAAGGCTACTGGAACCAAGTGGTGGCCTCTCATGAGATGGATCAAAGGTAGAAAATTAGACCGCCAAAAGAAAGCAGTGTGAGACCAGCAAATGCAGCAGTTGCTTGGAAAACCCCCAGAAGGTGAAAACAAAAACAGCAAATCGATTAGTACTCAAACTTTTAATTTCACAATATACAAATGAATAAAAGTCATTATAATTATGTCCACTGCTAATCTTAGAAGATACTCAGGTGTCTCATCAGACTTTTAAATAAGGGTGAAGAGGAAAAATTAAAATAGCTCATGCCTTAGCCCGCGTACTTGCTTAATGCCAGGTTCTCCAGTCCCTTCTCCCTGTCCTCCGCCCCCTCCCCACACCCTGTGTCCTTGCAGCAAGGGGCCTTGCTTCCCAGTGCTGTGTAACTCATGGCTGTGGTACTGGACATGGTCTTTGCAGCCCTTCTGAGTCAGAGAAGTGTCTTTCTTTGAGTGTCTGTTACTGAGTGTGCTAACCCCAGGGAGCCAGACTTCTGATTGATCACTCAGAGCAGTTAGTGGGGTGAATATGACCCTTGTCCTGAAGACAGAGATGCTTCTGCAATGCCAGAAGTATTTGTAGTACTCACTCAGAATTGGCCAGTACCGTGTTCCTGAGACAACCTCCATGAATGACGGCACTGATGTCCCAGAGATGCCTAGACTTGCGCAGTCTGCTTGTGAAGCACCTGCCATAGGTGGCTGCAGTGTGCTGGGCAGTCAGTGCCTCTAAGCTCAGGAGGTGGCTGCAGTGCCACTTGTTGACCTGGCCTACTGGACGCTGAGTAGGACTGAAGGAAAGTGTCAGCAACCATATGCCCACGTGTCCCAGTGGCAGCTCAGGAAAGGCTGGGGCCAACGTTTGGGAGGCCAGGCATGAAAGTGACAGGCTGTAGGAAAAGCTGCTGCATCTCAGGCACTGGGAGGGAGGCAAGTGACTCCTTCCTTGTATGGTTATGTTTCTGTGCAAGAATCCGGAGAGTGAGGGGAGCAATGAGGGAAAGGAAAAGAAGGAAATTCCCAGCAACTCAAACCAAGCAAGTCACCTCTTAAAATTCCTCTGACTTAACGCCAGAGGAAAGTGAAATAATTGAGTCTGGAAATAAATGTGAAAAAGCAACACTTTGTGGTTTCTCTTGTCTTTTTAATTCTGCCCGAAGTTATAAACTGCCATCATGGTAGTCGTATGCTGTCAGGCAGGGCTGTGGGGAATGGTCAGGCCCTTGGTGGGAGCTGCCAAGGGCAACATCTGCTGGGGACCCGTCCTCCCTCCACGTCAGCGCCTGCATTTGATGACCCTGTAGATGGAACAGCACCCTGGAAGGATGGTGGCTGGGCCCCTCCTCATGGGTGTTTACAGTGGTCTTCAGATGGGCAGCCAGCATCTGCAGGACAGGGTCTAAGTAGAAACGCTGATCCTGTCTGAGGTGAAGGATGAGGAAGGCTGCCCACACTTCATCCTCCACCATCAACTCTAAACCAAACTCACTGCCGTCAAGTTGATTTGACACGTAGCAACCATTCCCTGGGTTTCTGAGGTGGTGTCTCTACGGAAGTAGATTGCCCAGTCTTCCTTCCGAGTAGTGGTGGCTGGTGGATATGAACTGCCAGCCTTTTGGTTAGCAGTCAGATGCCTTAAGCACTACGCCACCATCAACTCTAGATAAGGTAATTCTGTCTGTGAGTATGTGACCTCATAGAGGTTTTGGTTGGTTGTAAATTTAAACATCCAGCAGGGGTGCTCCCATGTGGGTGATAACTCCTGCAGGGGACACAGCTAGATGTACACCTTTGCATTTCATCCAGTTTTCAGTCATTATGTTTTATGGTGCAGCTGGAAGTTTATTTCTACCAAGTCTTAATTTTTATGAGTTTAAATTTTATAAGTATTGATACTTGCAGTTTCAATCAGTATTTTACCATAGGTATCTTTCACCCTTGTCAGTGTTATTTAATGTTAATACCAATAATTGTTATTAGTTGAATAAAAGACTGATATATTTTTAGATGTCATTTGAGAATATTGTGAGGGTTCTCACCAGGTGCTGAGTGAGCCTACTCAGTCTAGCGTCCTGCCTCTCATACCCACATACCACTTGGCCAAGAGTTGATGGTCAGCCAAGGTCTTGTGACTCGGCTTTCTCTGACACTGCCATGTTAGCCTCTCACTGAGAACTCAGCAGGAAATGTTTGAGGGAAGGAGGGACAGTCCATTAGCATGGGCAGTGTTTCACAGGGGCTGCTGGGTGGAAGAAGAGTGCACACAGGCAAAAGGGGCCCCAGACTTGGCATCTTGGGCTGCAAGGAAAGGGATGTCACGAGTGGGGACAGGAGTGCGTCTACCAGATAAAACCTGCCAACTACCTTCTTTTGGCCTTTCCTTGGGAGATTTTCTGGATTTTGCCTTTGTTTTTTGCCTTTTCAGCTCTGTAATGAAACGGTCATTTAGAATGGGACTCATGTTGGTGTGCGTTGCAATCTGGAGTGTTAAGATTCAGGTTCTGATTCAGGAGGTCCAGGATGGCACCTAAAAGCCAGCGTCCTTCACAGGAAAAACAGGGTGACATCTTTGAATAGCAAGATCTAGCTTGTTTTTTCACATTAGTTTTTCTAGATCTTATCTTTTCCAGATAAGCACTATTTTCAACATTTTTAAATATTTAAAATGTGTTTTATTTCCTCAGTTACTAATCAGTGCTTTAAAACTCATTAAGCGTCAAGCACGAGCACAGGGACAGCCACTCGGACCTCATGGGCCTATGTTATAGGGAGGCTGGCATGACCATCTGCTCATTGGTCTTTGGCAACCTCAGCGGTTACTGAGCTAGTGCCTGAGGCCCAATGCCTTGGAACAGCTTTTCTATAGGTGACTTGATCAAGCTGGGCTCAGGCGGGGCTGTTGACAGGGTGGCTCCCTTCCCCTGTGTTAGCTTGATACCCTTAGCACCTCATACATTCAATTTTGTCCTACATTTGATTGGATGCTCTTCTGTTTACCTCAAAATGATGTGTAAGCACTTTAGATCACAATGTGGAATCTTCTGTGGTATCACCAGCCTATTTACTAGTGGAGATACTGAGGTGGGTTGGCTACATGGAGCAAATAAAAACCCAAAAACCTAATTAAATATGAATTGCATAGCCATTTAATTCTCAGAACACTTTAGAATTAGGATTACTTTCACCATTTTACCAATGAGACAACTAAATGAAGTTCAACAAGATAAAATAGTTTATTGATGATAACAAAATAGAACAAAAATTCAGATTTTTCCTGCCTAAAACCCCCATTTTTTATAGAACATTGTATCATTATTCCAGAAGTCAGTGTTTAGTAGTAGAACCATGGACAGTACAATGCCAAGTAGCAGTAGTAACATGTTTTTAATCACATGAACTAACTGCTATGGAACAGATAAAAGATTACTGATGTCTGTTGGGGATAGGGTGGAAGTGTCACAGAATCATATTTGACCTGGACTTCTGAAAACAAGGTCAGTTTTAGTTCAGAAAACAAACTAGAGCTTATGTCCCCCCCACCCCCAAAATGTGGTACTCTTATCCTCACTGACATTGAACCTTTTGCATCATGCTAGTTTAATTATAGTAAAGTCACTTAAAAAGCAGCAAAAAATCACGAGCAAGCAGCTGTCATTTTGGACTCTTGGGGACCAGAAATACGACAAGGCAGCAGCACTCGAGGGTTCAGCAAACCACATTGAAAGATTCTCCTTCCCCTTTGTCTGCCCAGGTTCATGAGCCACCACGCCTTTCCTGGGTTTCCTGAGCTCCAATCTAGAATAGCAGCTTTCTGACCAGATAGTCCAGTGACATGTCAACCTTCCCTGAAAGTGTATACTTTTTTAAAAATGTGATTTTGTTGAGATTATACACAGCAAAATACACACCAACGGTTTATGTATAGTTCAGTAATACAATCACACTTTTTTTTGTAAATGCATTTTTTTGAAATATAACTTATGTACAGTGAAATACACAAAACTAAAGTGACATGGGTCAATGCATTTTTTTTTCAGTGTTCCCTCCCTCCCCTCCCACCCTTGGCAACCAATAAAATGTTCCTCCATATATAAACCTTTCCTTGACCCTCCACAACAACTAACTAATACTGTATTTGTCCTTCTGTGATTGACTTATTTCACTCAGCATAATGTCCTCCAACTTCATCCATATCATGTGGTGTTTTGCAGATTCTACATTATTCTTTAGTGCTGCATAACATTCCATTATGTGTATGTACCATAGTTTGGTCATCCACTCTTCCACTATAAATCTTAAGGAAAAGTCCCTTGTCAGATATGTAATTACCAGCAAATATGAATCTGTTGCTGGCATTTTTGTTAGTGCTTTTTCGTGGTATCGATTTCTTTGTTCCATATAATTTTCTATGCTGAGCTTGTTTTGTTTATGAATCGTGTTATCACTTCCTTTATTGCTATTGTTTTAGTATTTGGTGAATATTTATGCTGGTCCTCTTTTTTGATGTGAAGGTTTATCATTTTTTTTGAGGTTACCCTGTGATTTATGGTTTTCTTCCCAAGTTTAGAACAGTCCGTTCTATTTTGCAGTTGTCTTGACTTCCCTTCCATTTAGAAGTTCTGTAATGACACAGTTTTTTCCCTCTTTTTGGTTTGTAGTTGTCCTTATTTGTTAATTGATGTCTCTGGTTCCCTGCTTAGAATCTTGTAGGCATCTTTACTTCCATAGCTGGATTGGTTTCTGGGTTATATCATCATGTCTGTTAATGGTCAGTTGTTGTTGGCTGTTGTTGCTTCTCTGTCCAGAGGGCAGCCTTTAGCATCTCTTGTAAGGTTGGTCTGGTTTTAACAAATTCCCTTCATTTCAGCTTGTCTGGAAATGTCCTAATTTCACCATCATATTTGAGGGACAGTTTTGCTGGGTACATTATTCTTGGTTGGAAATTTCTCTTTCAGTGTTGTATATATACCATCCCATTGTCTTCTCGCCTGTATGGTTTCTGTTGAGAAATCTGAGCTTAGTCTTATTGGTTGCCCCTTGTAGGTAACTTTTTGTTTTCCCGTGCTGCTCTCATGATTCTTTGTCTTTGGTTTTGGTAAGTTTGATGATGATATGTCTTGGTAATATTCTTTTGGTGTCTATCCTGTTTGGGGTTAGTTGGACTTCCTGAATGGATATATTCTCATCTTTCATCATACCAGAAAAATTCTCTTCCAACAAATCTTCAATAATTTGCTCTGTGGTTTTATTTGTCTCTTCCTGTTCTGGGATTCCAATTACAGGTAGGTTATTCCTTTTGATAGTATCCCACATGAACCTTAGGCTTTCTTCATTTTGTTTTGATCTTTTTTTCTGATTTATTCCTTTCCAAAGAAGTATTCAGGTATTTGCCTTCAATCTCCCTAATTCTGTTTTCTATTGATTCAATTCTGCTCCTTTGCCCATTCAATGTCTTATCTATTTCTGAAAATTTAATATTAATCTTCTGGATTTTTGTGTGTAGATTTTGTATAATTAATAATTTTTCATTTATTTTCTTATTGTATTGTTTTTCAAAAATGTTCTAGGGTTTTCTCTGTGTTTTCCTTGATCTGTCTCTCAATTTGTTGAAGATACCTAAATATAATTCTTTTGAATCCCTTATCAGGGAGTTCCAATGCTGCCTTTTCCTCAGGGATGTGTTTGGGTCTGTATCCTGGTCCCTTGTTTCTCCTGCTTTCTCTTGCTTTTTTTGTGGACTGTTATACTCTGTTGTCTCCAAGGCATTGTGATGTTTTTGTGTTTATATTTAATTCGTGATTGTATGTTGAAGTGACTTTCCCACGATTTTTGTTTCCTTTGCAAGCAGGGTACTGTGCTTCTCTACTTGCTAGTTGACAGGACTTATTCACCAGGCAGGTCTGGTGAATATGAACCTGTCTCCTTTCCTGTTGTCAGCCTCTCATATGTCTCTGCTGACCTTGGCAAACAGAGCCTATTTTTAGGTCCCTGGAATCCAAATGAGAATGCTATCACTTTAAAATCCAAAATGGTTGCCACTTGTAAAGATTCAAAATGGCTGCACCCTTAGTCACTTTAAATATCCAAAATGGGCACCACTTGTAAACATTCAAAATGGCTGCGCCCTCGGTCACTTTAAATATCTGAAATGGCTGCCACATGTAAACAATCAAATTGGCTGCACTCTCCGGACAGCAGAAAGTCAACAGCTCAGGTTGTCTCCTTCCTTGCTGTTTCCCTTCCTACTCAGAGGCCACCAGCACAGTCGTCCCTGCAGCCCTTGGTGACCAGGGCTGATCTTTAGGTCAATTCTCAGGTCCTAACACCTTTTAGAAATATTGAGGCTTTTGGTCCAGTCAGAGTTGCTGACAGTCCGCAGCTCTGACCCTTTCTGTACTCACTGTTTTCATTCAGGTTTTTCCACTGTTGTTATGTGCCATCGAGTCAGACCTGACTCATAGCGACCCCTTCTTGGGTTGCCGAGGCGGTATCACTACAGAAGTAGATTGCCCAGCCTTCCTTCTGAGGAGTGGCTGATGGGTTTGAACCACCAGCCTTCTGGTTAGCAGTCAGGTGACTTAGGCACTATGCCACCAGAGCTCCCTGCTCACTGTTTTCATTCAGGTTTTTCCACTAGTTGGTGCCTAATCCACTTCTGTAGAGTTCCTTTCAAAGCTCAGGGCTCCAGGATTATCTTCTGTCTATCAATTGGTTTTTCTTTGTTGAAGCAGGTCTGTGTCACTTGTCTGCCTAGTCCTTCGTGTTACCGACAATCACATTCTTCCAGTTGTGCAACCATTCTCACCCTCCATTTTGAGTTGTTCTCCCCTATTAACAAACTCACTGTCCTCTAATCTTCCTATCTTTGGAGTTGCTGTTGTCAGGTAAATACCATATACATAGTTCGTCAGTTAAATACCATATACATAGTTCTTAATGGTTTGTAATGCTCAAAGCAAACATTCTTTATTGGTTAAAGTATTGTTTTTTGTCTTAGGCTGAGTTCTTTAGAGACACAAAACCAATGAAGTATATATATAGAGAGAACTCCCATTAGTATTTTCTGCAGGGCAGGTCTGGTGAATATGAACTCTCAGCTTCTGTTTGTCTGGGAATGTTTTCATTTCACCCTCATTCTTGAAGGACACTGTTGCTGGGTAAAGTCTTTTAATGAACAACGTCCCATTTATCTATTTTGTCTTACTGTTTGTGCTTTTGTTATTATATCAGATAATCCATTGTTAAAAGGTAAGCCTAAAAACATTGCCCCTGTTTTTCTTCTAAGAATTTTATGGTTTTAGTTTTCACATTTATGTCCTTATCCATTTTGAATTTGTTTTTGTGTGTGGTATAAGGCATGGATCCTGTTTCACTTTTCTGTATGTAGAAATCCAATTTTTCCAGCACCATTTATTGAAGAGACTCTTTTTTCTCCATTAAATAGATGTAGCACTCTTGTCAAAAATCAGTTAACCATAGATGTGTGGGTTTATTTCTGGACTTTCCATTCTATTCCATTGATCTGTGTCTGTTGTTATACCAGTACCAGGTTGTTGATTACTGTAGCTATATAGTATGTTTTGAATCAGGAAGTGTGAGTCCTACTTTGTTCTTCTCTTTCAACACTGCTTCAGCTATTCAGAACTTCTTGCCATTGCACATAAAGAAAGTTGAGGATTGGTTTTTTCCATTTCTGTAAAGAAGCCTGTTGGAATTTTGATTGGGATTGCATTAAGTCCATAGATTGCTTTGGGTAGTATTGATATCTTAACAATATTAAGTCTTCCAATCCAAGAACATCTTTCTATTTAAGTTGTCTTTAATCTCTTCAGGAGTATTCTGTAGTTTTCATTGTATAATTTCTTCACATCCTTGGTTAGGTTTATTTCTAGATATTCTTCTAGATATTTTATTGTTTGGTGGTATTGTAAATGGAATTTTCTGGTTATCCTTCCAGATTTCTCATTGCTAGTGTATAGAATTTTTGTTGACCATTTACCCTACAACTTGGCTACATTTTTCTGTCAGGTTTAGAAGTTTTCTTGTTGTACACTTTGGAATTTTCTCTACATAGTATCATATCACCCAGGAATAGAGATAATTTATTTCTTTCCCAATCAGGATACCTTTTATTTCTTGTTTTATTGCTTTGGCTAGCACTTCTAATGCAGTATTGAATAGAAGTGGTAAAAGCAGACATTCTTGTCTTTTTTTTTTTTTTTTTTTAATTGTGATTTGGAGATTTATTTTACTCTCGACAGTTCATGCACATTTGGTTTCATGGCCCCGATTACAATCCCAACAATAAAAAGCTCTCCTCCTAATTCCTCCCTGTGACTACCCCTTTCTTATCTATGCATTCCTGTCTGTCCAGCTTTCCCTGTATGCAAATGCTGCCCTTTTGATGTCTCATGGTTGATTGATCCAAAGGGTGGATCTCCTTGGTGTAGGTGTTCTGCTTGTAGACCCTTCTGCTCTTTGGCTATGAGCTAATCCACAGAAGTGAGTCCAGTTCCAGGCCCAAAGGATAACCTAGGGCCATAGTCTCAGGGGTTCCATCAGTTTCTATCCAGCCAGTAATTCTGGTCATTTTTGTGTTTTTTAAATTTTGTTCCACATTTTCCCTCCCACTCTATCCAGGATCTCTAATTGTGATCCCTTTCCAAGTGGCTGACATTGGTAGCCAGCACTGTCTAGTTCTTCTGGTCTCAGGGTCCTGAAGGCTGAGGTTCCCATGGTCCATCATATCCTTGGACTGTTTCCATATAACTGATTTTTTTTCACTCTTCTTTGCTCTAGATGAGGGGAGACCATTAGTTGCATCTTAGATGGCTCCTTAAGACCACAGTCGCTACTCACCAAAGTAGGATGTAGAACAAGATTTTTATGTACTATGTTGTGCCAATTGAGCTTGATGTACCCCTGAGACTCTGGTCTCAAGCCCACAGGCCTGGTTATCTTCCTCAGGGTGTTTGGTTGTCACTGAAAAGCTACTCCAACCTTGTCCCCTGTTACTTCTGTAATGTGTATGGGTATTTTTGTAGCACATACACATTTGTAAGAATGTCTTCAGCCAAATCTATCCTTGGTCATGAGTTTATTCCTGTTCACCTACACACACCTGATCTTCTCACTTTTCTATGCATTTACTCATAGACTAGTTTTTGCTGCCACTGGTAACACACTGTAATAGTATTTGCCTCTGCTGTCTATATATTTTGCAGGCACCCATGTCTTGTTCCCAATTTCAAGAGGAAAGCTCTCAATCTTTCTCCATTAAGTATGATATTGGCAGTTTGCTTTTCATATATGTCCTGAGTCATCTTGAGGAATTTCCCTTCTATTCAATCTTCTTTAGGGTTTTCATCAAGAAAAGCTGTTGGAATTTATCAAATGTTTCTTCTGCATCCATAGATGATGATATGATTCTTTGTTTTGTTGGTGTTGTATTACCTTAATTGATTTTCTAATGTTGAATCATCCTGGACTAAAACCTACTTAGTCATGATGTATGACTTTTGTGTTGGATTTTGTTCGCTAGTATTTTGTTGAGAATTTTTTTCATCTGTATTAATAACTGGACGTGTCACGGTGATGAGCACATCAGTTAATCTTAACTGTTATTATTTCTTTGATCATATTTTCTAAATAATAAAAATTAGACAAATGGATAGTCTGAAAACAGAGGGGAAAAAATCCTCCATTTTCACATAAAGCCAGTCTTCACATAACTTGGTCTTTGGAACTTAACCATGTTGATAGGTGAGAGAAGTAGGTGCATTGGCCCTTTCGGTTGCAATATTTCTTTTTTAAAAATACTCGTGCTGTTCTTGCATTGTTTTCCTTATTTATTTATTTATTTATTTATTTATTTATTTTTTGAGATCTTGGTCTATGTTTTCCCTTAACTCTTTTATGTTTAATGTTGTTGTAGTAAACATATGGTATGTAGTATGTTTAATGTTGCAATGTTGTTGTTCCCTTAACTCTTTACGTTTAATGTCTTCCTTTTTTTTTTTTTTTTTTTCCATTATTTGTTCATTCCTAGATGCATTTTCACATACTTCATACGTTCATTTGGGTGGGCCATTGTTTCTCTGGTTTTTGTGTGTCTTGTGATTTTTTTGTTGGGGCATTGGAGTTTTCAAAGATGTTAGCTTTCTCTGTTCTCCCCAGTATTTGGTGTTTTTAAGACACCCTGGGATTTGTTGAACATGAATAAGTCCTGATTCTGTAAAATTTAATAGAATGCAATGTATTCTTCAATGTAACTACCTACATTGAAAAGAAAAACATTATGTAAGCACTTGATTCCTTCTTTTGGAGTTACCACAATTCTTGCATTACATTAATGGAGCACTTCGTTATCTCAAGATCCCATTCCAAGTGCAGCTGAACTGTAAATGCAGTCAACATCAGAGTGCTTTGGACTTTCAGTAAATGGAAAGTTAACTATGTACATTTTTTTTCATACATACATACATACTTAGACTGCATAAAATATAAAAATATTTTAAATAGCAAAGATTTATGAATTTAGGAATAAACTAATGAAAATACTAATAAGTTCAGCTGGGGTGTGGTTGTCCTTAGTTTGCTTTTTTGCTTTTTTTATTTTTAAAACCAAGCAATATATATGGAGGTAAATAGGAGATTGCTTGTGTATTGGTTTCTCCTAGCATACAGAAATGGTCTTTAACGTTTCAAATATCTCCAGCGGGTCACATCAGACTTCAATATATGTGCTTGTGGATGTTTAAGCATTGGCTGCTATAAGCCAGCTTGCCCTGGTGGCACCATGGTTAAAGCACTTGGCTAACCAATAGGTCAGCATTTCTAACCCTTAAGCCACTCTGCAGGAGAAAGATGTGGCAGTCTGCTTCTGTAAAGATTTACAACCTTGAAAACCCTATGAGGCAATTCTACTCTGTCCTATGGTCACTATGAGTCGAAATCAACTTGGCAGTTGCTTCAGTGGGTTGGCTATAAACCAAACTCAAACCTATATATCCTCCTGGATCCCTGTGCCCTCACAGCTCACACCTTCTGCTGCTCTGGGCCCTTGAATAGGCAGAGAAGGTCCTCCCCCTCTTGGGCTGCTGCCCTGGCCTGGCTGTGGATAGCAGGCCCACAGGGTCCACTTTGAAAAATCTGGCTTTCAAATTCTAATTCAGCTAACTTTTGCCTGTTGCAATTATTTTACTATTGACAAAGCTGCCAACCAAATTTCTTGAGTGATTTTCTCACAGAAGCTGATGCACCTTTGAAGGAAATGGTGCTTCCCAATTACTTCTTCAGGTCTCCAGCCATTTTTCTGTAGGAGTCAAGGTGCTGATGCACAAGGCGGCTGTTTTCATGCACTTTGGGAACTAACTTCTCTATTTCTAAAGCATAATTTCCCTTCTCCATTGACTTTCTGTGAACATTTCATAGTCTATGTGTAGTACAGGCAGTATCTGAAGTTTTAGCTGAAGCTTTTGAATCTCACTTTCAAACTGCATTGTCACACTAAAGATACTTGCTCTGATTGGAGACTCTTTTTTTTTAAAGATCTTTGGTCATGCTGAAGGTTTTCAAGATTTTTTGTTTTTGTTTTTTTTTCCTGTTCCTTCAGCTCCTGCACTCTTTTCCTTCCATTCACCTTCTTGGAGAAACAGATTTAGTTTCCCAGAATGAAACTTTTTCACCCAAACCATTAACTATTTCCCTTTGATGTCCTATATATTCCTGGAATGCCATTAAGATATTTTTGCTGTCAGTCACTTGGGATTTGAAAAATTTTGGCACCTGTTGAAGTGACTGACTGTCCTTCAAGATTAATCATCATAATCCTATGTAATTAAATTTTAGGGGACTCACTTTTCTGTTCTCAGTGGAGAAGGTCCACTGTATTCCCCAGTGAAAAAAGGTCGACCTGTTCATCTTTATTCAGTGCTGACAGGATTTGTAAGTTCAGACAAACACCTCCACTGGCAGATGACCCAAGACTTTCAAAGCCTTCTGTAGTCACTCTATTCTTCTTACTGATTTTATGGTGCTGTTCAACTTGGGCAGAA
Organism: Orycteropus afer afer; assembly: GCF_000298275.1. Classification (NCBI taxonomy): domain Eukaryota; kingdom Metazoa; phylum Chordata; class Mammalia; order Tubulidentata; family Orycteropodidae; genus Orycteropus; species Orycteropus afer. The sequence goes on from NW_006922344.1 coordinate 404,725, forward strand.
AGAAGACCTCGAATTACATCAGCTTTTTACTGTGAACAAACAGAACAGTGCATACCAACATTTCCAAAGGAAACTCAAACACATTTGAGCTTTGTGTCCACAACTCAGACACCACCATTAGGACAAGAACAGCTGCTACAAGACCAGCTGGAAAGACATCATTGTGGCTGTCAGCAGAACTTGACTCCAAAATGCAGCACAGCTCTGCCTCTGGCCAATTGCTTGTGGGTCACAACTGCCTGCGTAGAACCTGTGAGTGTTCTACCTCTAACCCAAACAAATGTCTACAACTAGGACAGACCATCAGTGGGACTTAGTATTATAATTTGTACAGTATATTGAGGAATGGAAAAGGTTGATTATAGCCAGAGCCAACCAGCTCATGACCTATGACCACTCTAGGCCCCACTTGGCCACCCAGGAAATCTAGGGGGTCCTTATTTAAACCTCCAGAACTAAGAGGGAGTAAACCTGGATTTCGAGTCTTGATTCTGCCTTTTCAGTACATTTTTGACCTGGGAATTCATCCTTATAACCAATGTTTGAGGAAAGCAATTCCGATCATAAATCATCTTCCTAAAGAGTATCCTATTTAAAGCTGTCCTATGAGGTTAACTGTACTACAGGACTGACAATCATACAGAACTTGTTAAGTCTCCTTTAATTGATAAGCTTGAGCCTACTAAATGGCTTGTCCAAGGACACAAACTATTAAGTTGCAGGGTTGGATTTTGAATAAAAAATTATCTGAAACCAAGTACTTTTTTACTTACTTTAATTCTCTATTTTTTAATACAACCACTATCTTTGGGCCCCACTTATAAGACAAAAGGATTAATAAATAATTCTAAGGTCTGTGCAGCTAAAAAATTATCTTAATCCCATTCTCATTTTTTTCATTCTTGATATTAGAGCAAAGTTGTGTTATTTTTTTGTTGTGTTACTGTTTTTGTTGTGTTACCAAAAAACAAACCTCACTGCCATCGAGTTGATTCTGACTCATAGCAACCCTCTTTGTGTTTCCAAGACAGTATATCTTTATGAAAGTAGATTGCCCAGTCTTCCTTCTGCAGAGTGGCTACTGGGTTTGAACTGCCAACCTTCTGGTTAGCAGTCAAATGTCCTAGGCACTATGCCACCAGAGCTCCTTTTTGTTGCATTAGTCACCCATTTATTTATTAAGCAGTAATGGAACAAGTCCTATGTGACAGATAAGCTAACAGACAACAAAATATTGTGGAAAATGATGTTAAAGAATCCAGTAAAAGTGTAGGAAGGACACCTAATAGACAGAAGTTAGTGAGTGGAGATGGAACAAATGCTCAGTACCATAGAGAATTAACCTGAACTGAGTTTTGAAAGATGGTAGGTGCTGTTGAAGTTGGCTCAGGCTCATAGTGTTCATAGGTACAACAGAACAAAACACTGCCCAGTCCTGTGCCATCCTCACAATCATCATTGCAGCCACCATCTCCATCCATCCTATTGAGGGTCGTCCCCTTTTTGCTGACCCTCTACTTTGTCCAGTATGATATCCTTCTTAGGGACTGATGCCTTTTGACAACATGACCAAAGTACGTCAGATGAAGTCTGGTCATTCTTGCTTCTAAGGAGCATTCCAGCTGTACTTCTTCCAAGACAGATTAGTTCATTTCTTCTGGCAGTCCACAGTATTTTCAGTGTTCGTCACCAACACAAGTCAAATGTATCAATTCTTCTTTGGTCTTCCTTATTCATTGTCCAGCTTTCGTATGCATATGAGGCTATTGAAAATACTATGGTTTGGGTTAGGTTCACCTTAGTCTTCAAAGTGACATCTCTGCTCTTGATTTGCCTGGTGTAGTACAAAGTCTGATTTCTTGACTGCTGCTTCCTTGGGTGTTAATGTGGATCCAAGCAAAATGAAATCCCTGACAGCATCAATCTTTTCTCCATTTATTATGATATTGCTTATTGGTCCAGTTGTGAGTAGTTTTGTTTATGTTGAGGTTTGATCCATACTGAAGGCTGTAGTCTTTAATCTTTATCAGCAAGCGCTTCAAGTCATCTTCACTTTGAGCAAGCAAGGTTTTGTCATCTGGATATTGCTGGTTGTTAAAAAAGTCCAGCTTTTAGCATTATTTGCTCAGCATACAGATTGAAGAAGTATGGTGAAAGGATACAACCCTGATGCACACCTTTCCTGATTTTAAACTATGCAGTATCCTCTTGTTCTGTTCAAATGACTGCTTCTTGGTCTATGTACAGGTTCCTCATGAGCACAATTAAGTGTTCAGGAGTACCTATTCTTTGAAATGTTATCCATAATTTGTGATCTACACAGTCGAATGCCTTTGCATAATCAGTAAAACATAGGTAAACATCTTTCTGGTATTCTTTGCTTTCAGCCAAGAGCCATCTGACATTAGCAATGATATCCCTCATTCCATGTCCTCTTCTGAATCCTGCTTGAATTTCTGGCGGTTCTCTGTCAATATACTGGAATTTGAGAGATGAGTAGGCATTAATTCCAGATGATGTGGCCAGAAGATGGGTTTTTCAAGGTAATTACGTAAATGTAAAGGCAGACGAAAATACATGTAAAGGCAGACAAAAATAACATTATGCTTTGGAAAACTACAAGCTTTATGGTTGAAAAATAGGACATAATAATGGAAGTGGGAGGATATCAACTGAATAGGTTGTCAGTGCACAGTGGTATTTAAAAATTTACACATTTTGTTGTAGTCAATGTCATGAGACAACGTGTGTGTGAACTGCTGTATGGAAAGTGAATTTGCTCTGAAACTTTTACCCAAATCACAATAAAAAAAAATAATTTACACATTTTGTCAGGAATTGTGGATTTTCTCCTGGTTTCAATGAGGAACCTCTGAGATATATTTCAAAAAAGGGGGTAAGAAAATAAAATTTAAGAAATGCTTTTAATTGTGGAAAAGAGATTGGGAGAGGAAGAGGTCCTCAGCTCCTATACACACTGTCCCTTCCCATTTGTATTGTTTTTGTTGCAGATTACATCTTTATACCTTGTATGCCCATTAAAATAGGTTTATAATTATTATTTTATGCATTTTCCTTTTAAATCATATAGGAAAATGTTACAAACCTAACTAAAAGTACAGTAACACTGACTTTTATCTTTACTTATGAAGTTTCCTTTACTGTTGTTCTTTATTTTTTTCTTATGGCTTCAAGTTACTATTGTCTTTTCAACATGACTCTTCAGCTTTTCTTGGACGGCAGGTCTACTGGTAATGAAGTCCTTCAGCTTTTATTTATTAGAAATGTCTTAATTTCTCCTTTGTTCTTAAAGGATCATTTTGCCAGATAGAGAATTCTTAACTTTTTTTTTTCTTTTTCTTTCAAGATTTTAAATTTGCCATCCCATTGCCTCTGGCCTCCATGGTTTCTGAAGATAAATTAGTGGTTAATTTATTAAGGGTCCTTCTTGGTACTTTTTATGTTTTGACAATGTGTAACGTGCTTTGCTGTGGATCTCTTTTGAGTTTATCCTACTTGGTTGAGCTTCTTGGATGTGTGTATTCTTGCCTTTCATCTGACTTGGGAAGTTTGCAACCATTATTTCTTCAAATACATTTTTCTGTCCCTTTCTCCCTCTCTCTCCTTCTGGGATTGCTATAATGCATATGCTGGTACATGACTATGCCCCACCAATACCTCTGTTCACTGTTATCCTTTCTGCTCCTCAGACTATATAATTTCTTCAGGTTTGCTGATTCTTTCTTCTGCCTGCTCAAATCTGTTTGAACTCCTCTAATTAAAAGTTTCTAGTTGTACTTTTCAGCTCCAAAATTTCTTTGGTTCCTTTTTGTAATTTCTACTTCTCTATTGATATTCTCATTTTGGTCAGACATCACTTTCCTGATTTCCTTTAGCTCACTGAACATATTGAAGACAATTGATTTAATACCTTTGACTAGTAACTCCAATGGCTGAATTTCCTTAGGGATGAGTTTCTATCAAATTCTTTTTCCTGTAAGTGGGCTATTATGTATTGAATTGTGTTCCCCCAAAATATATGTTGGACTCCTAACTCCTATACCTGTGGATGCAATCCTGTTTGAAAATAAAATTCTTTGTTATGGTAATTAGGCCATACCTGAGTAGGATTGGTTCTAAATCTAATCACTTCTGAGTTATAAAAAGTACAGATAAGACACAGAGGCAGAGACATTTGGAGGAAGACAGACTCTGATGATGAAGGCAGATGAATCTACAAGGCCGGGTACTCCAAGGATTGCTGACACCTAATCGCTGAAATACAGGACACTTCCACCCCAAAAGCCATTTGGACTCTTACCTTTCTGAACTGTGAGAAAAAAAACTTTTGTTCTGTAAAATCCCCCACTTGTGGTATTTGTGTTACAGTAGCGCTAGGAAGCTAAGGCATGGGCCATATTTAATTTTTTTTGTGTATTTTGTAAATTTTTTGAGAACTGGACATTCTATGTTGTGGTCACTATAGAAATCTAATTCACTCCTCAGTGATTGCTGATTTTTGCTTATTGAGGGCTAGAGCCACCTGTGTGATGTTTTCAAGCAATTTTTGCAAAGTGTGTATTCTTTGTGTGTGGTCACAGAAGTTTCTGTTCCATTATCTGTAATCAGCCAGTGACCTGACAAAGATTTCTTTAAATGTCTACAAAAAGGGGAGATAAAAGAGAGAGAGAGAACATGTATTGTTTCTTTAAATACGCTAGCATTAGAGAAACCTTTGGGGTGGAAACAATGGTTGCCTTCTTTTCACATTCTCTTCTTTTCCCTCAAAAGCAATAATCAGCAGTCAAAACACACTGATTTTTGGAGGACACAGTCTTTACTTCCCACCCTGGCCACCAGCAAGGCACACTAGGAATGTGGACTGCAGTCCCTAACTGCCTGCTGAGGGAGATGGGGGAATGGTAGTCACTAAGCAAAGGCTGAAATTCAGCAGCCTCTTCTTCATCAGGCTCTTCCCTGGATGCTCCAAATGTTCCACTAGACTCTGGAGTTAGAAATAGTTGATTCAAATGGTTTTGACTGGTCCAATAGTTGTTTCAGTGGAGGGATCCATTCCTGGAGCTTTCTACGTGGCCATCTTTCTACAATTAACTATACAGATTTCATTATATGTAATGTAACTATAAAAAACAGAGAAGTCAGTTGTTTTTATAAACTTTAAATTACTTATATTTTAATTTGCTGAAATTTTTAAGTAAAAAATGCAACTGAAATATTCCACTCGTGTGTGTGTGTGTGTGTATGAAATATAAAAATTTCTAGACATGCTAATAATGTTTGGCTTGTGGTGAGTCATTTTATAGTGAGATGCAAACATCCATAAACCAGAAATAACAATTTTCTTTACTGTCAACATGTGGTGGCAAAGTTAGGCCAGCTGTTGTGCAGAGTGAGAAGAGCAAAGCTCATTTCCCCATTTGAACCTGGACGTTTTTCATAGAGGTACACTGTAAGCCCAATTCCAGTCAGTTCAGTTTTGCAAATGTATGCTCTCTAAGCAGCTATCAGTTTGAGGAAGGGTTGAGGCACCCAGCTAGAACAAATCCCAGTCACTGGGGAGTATTGATCAAACTCACATAGGTGAATACAAAGTTATTTAGAAAAGAAAACATTTTGTTACTTTTGGACCTTAAAGAACTACCTAAACCAACTCATTTCCAGTCACAGGGTCCTTATTTATTTCAAAGAAATAAGGTATGCAAAAAAATTAAAAGTTTTTTTTCCTCCCCAAATGGTTGAATTTATTTTTTTGATCAATAATGGTCTTGGTGGAAATTAGTTAACCAATGTTGAGACATCTGTAATGAAATAGTAATTTTAAAAATCCATGACATCTTGATAGAAATTAGAGTTTACACAAACAAAAAAAGAAACCTTTAATATTGCCAACAAATATAAAATGAATGTAATATGACAGGACAGCAAGGCTTTTATACATTTATATTTGACACCTGATCATATTTTCAGTCACCATAATATCTTCTCTCCAGATTTAAAAAAATAGTATGCTGATTTCTATAACAAAGCTTTTTTTTTCTCGTAGAAAAATCAAATAATGGCCAACAAGTCACAACAGTGCAATAGGTAGAGGATGGAAAAAAAAAAAACAAACCCACATTGAACAGGTGCTGAAAATAAATACTAACTAGGAAGAGGAAAGGATAGCACACTCTTGTGGAGTTTGTTTTCATCACCTTGAGTGTGGGTGGGGTTTGTTTTCATTACCATGAGATCTTGACTAATCTCATGAATGCCATTTATTCTGACAGAGTGCAATTGAGACAAAGTTGTCTTAAAAGCCTGGCCTCACAGCGTGTATAGGAAGGAATATTTGAGCCAAGAAAACAGGGAGAGGGTGATCATTACAAGGAAAAGTATTTTTTTCTATTGCTCAATCGTGTCAATAGTGAGTCCATCAGTAGGCTCACTGAAGTGGTAAGAATAATTTAAAACTTTTGTTTAAGAGCATATATATGGCTTATTCAGGCAAAGAGACATTTACATTCTAGCCCAAGCAAGCAATATAAGTCATTCTTTTTTTAATGAAAGGTCAGTCATGTAAAAGATTTCTGGTTTGAAGAGAGATACTCTGTGTGGATGGATAAGGTCAAGGCTGCCTTTGACCAACTCAGTGATTTGCTGATCAGAAGTGGTGATAATAGGAAGGAGTGGGCTGCTGCTTCTGGCAGCTTGTGGCCCACGCTGTCAAGAGGCCTGGCCCAGGCACATTCCATGGGCTGCCAGCTCTGTGACTAAACTCAGCCCTCCTGGTGATATAGGCTTATTTACTGTGGTATGGAACTGTAAAATGGTAGAATTACAAGTAGGGTAAAGGAGACACCCAATAAGAGTCAATTCTGGTCAGTCAGAAAACATGAGGCAGCTCCCCATTATATAATCTGCACCGAAAAGGTATAAAAGGCACAAGCAAGAGTGACTAGGTAAGCAGAAATCCTGACAGTGAGACAATGGATCAATCCACAAGGCAGGTATAGTATTTAACTTTTTTTTTTTTTTTTTCCCCCCTTGAACAAAAGAGAGAGATCCTGGTTCTGCTGTGATAAAAAAGCAAAGACAGACGATTTTTGGTTTAAAAAGAAGCCACTGAAGGATTAAAATAGTTATTTTAAGTTAAAGAAAATTAATCTTCAAATAAGCTGATATTATCTGGAAAACTCATCTGTCCTCTACTAGTCCAAAAAACTTCCATTGCTTTGTCCCGTAACCTGAGCCTGGTGGGTAGAAGTCAAACAGGTGAAGAGAAAAAAGCATCTCTGAGGAGAAAAGACACCTTTACAGAAAGTACACCACAGGAGAGTTGTGCACTCTGAGTCTCAGTATTACAGTAAGATGCACAGGTCTTTGAAGTCTAGAGGATGCTGTGACTAGCCCACAAGGCTGCTCAAATTGGCGTTTCCTTCCTGTCTTTGCTCGGTGATGGCTTTACTTGTTCCTTGACGGCCTTTGGCTGCTCTTTAGCTGCTTTTGTCTCGAGAACACAGTCTCTGGGTGGCTGAGCTCCACCGCCACGCCTCTCAGGTTCCTCCTCGTCCTGCACCTGCTGCTCAGACTGAGCCCGCTGCAGCTGCAGCAGCCGGAGCTGCACACGCAGTTCAATGATGGCCTCTCGCTCTTCGTGGATTGCTTGATTCAAGTGATTGTTCTTTATCTTTGGGAATGACAGAAAGGGCAGTTAGCACTTAAGCAAGAAGGTCAAAAGAGAATGCTGACACGGGAGCAGACAACAGTCAGCATGAGTGTCGTACATGACAGGCTTTGTTTCAGTCACTTTGCCATGCCCATGAGTATAAACACACATAAAGGCGCACACACCCCAATGCAGAGTGGATAAAACTCAGGAGTGTCAACTATGCTCTCGATTACAGAAAAGGAAATACCTCTAGGCAAAATAATGTACCAACAGAACATTAGGAATTGTCTTAATAATTCAATATTCTAGTGTTTAAAATAGAATTTTGTTTTTGAACTGCTCCTGAAAAGCCCTTAAACAAGGGGAAAATAAAAGTAATGTAAACAGCGATTGGAGGGGTGGTAAAGACAGGATAAAACCTAGATTTGTCTGAAAAGTGGATGTCCTCTGTCCTCAGTGAACAACATTACTTTAAATCTGAACTGAGTTACTTAGTCAAGCAGTAGAAAATTACTCTCAATTCTAAATTATCTCAGTTTATTCAGCAAAGTTTAGGTAATATAAAACAGGAGCTAATCCTAAACTCCCATTTATCTCTGGTTTGTGGCCAACATCATTGTAGGCTCAGCTGCAGCCTACATTTCCCAGCCTTCCTTGTAGGTAGGTGTGGACATGTGACTAAGCCTTTGTTAATGGCATATGAGTGCAAACATTGGTTTTCGACATCTCAGCAAGTGTTGTTGAGCATCTTGCCCTTGTTGTTGTTGTTGTTATGTGCCATTGAGTCGGCCCCGACTCATAGCGACCCCTCCTTGGGTTTCCGAGGCAGTATCACTAAGGAAGTAGGATTGCCCAACCTTCCTTCCGAGGAGTGGCTGGTGGGTTTGAACCGCCAGCCGTCTGGTTAGCAGGCAAATGTCTTAGCCACTATGCTACCAGAGCTCCTATCTTGCCCTTACCAACTGGTTATTACTTTTTCCCTTCCTGCTAAGAGAAGGCATGATTCAAAGCAGTCACTCTGACGCCCAAGTGAAGTAGCCTGTGTGGAAGATGACAGATGTGGAACTATTACACGTCTATGCCTATTATACGCCAGGGACAAGCCTATATTGTTACAACTACTACATTATTCTATTTGTTGGAGCTTAATATATGTCCCAAGCATTGTAATTCTGGAATATGTTTTCCTGCTTAGGATTTTAGCATGATCTGTAAAGTATTAGGAATGCAAAACAAAGTGTCAGTGTGAGACCTGCTAAAGAATGGACACTGGCCAGATCAGATCACGATCCCTGGCCAACTCCTCCCCACAGCAGTCCTTGCCCTAGAAGCATCTTGACCATGAACCTCCTGGGTCTCTGTAGGGTCCTGCAGAAAGGACTTCTGGGAATGACTTTTGGATATGGAGCTCGAGTTCTCTGCTCATGGTGAAGCCCTGGTTTAGCCAGCAGTGGTTCAATCATCAACAGTGAACCTGAATGAGGGAGGCAGAGCTTTCTCACTGTTCTCAGATTCCTAAGAAGAGGATGTCTTCTTTCAGCCCTCAGGCAAAACGTCTGAAGAAAATGTTTTATTTGGGATAAGAAGGGAAATTCTGATCAAGATCATTTAAATCTGTTTTCCTTCCTAAATCTGTTTTCATTATGTAGCTGTCTCCCAGCTGCCCAATGCTATGTTCAGGCTCATCTACCACTTGGTTGGTTGAAGGCCCAAAAGAGAACTTTGTCCCTCATTATCCAAAAGAAGATCAAAGAGCCTTTTCCTCCTTCTACTACTATTTCTTTTTCTGTTCTTCTTCTGTGGGATCATAGACCAGATAATTCAAAGCTACTCAAAATGGCACAGTTAAATGAATGTCTCTTTTTTAAGTCGGGAAAAGAAACGTATATGTGATACTCCAAAGTCATGAAAGGTCACTGCTTCTACATATAACCTGAGAAGAGCCTGAGATTGTACTCAGAGAAAGACACCTGTATGCCCTCCATTTTGCCCCAGTCAGTTTGTGTCCTCTTTGGTGAGACTGATCCTTATTCCTCTCTGCTCAGTTTCCCTGGCTGATGACTATGAAAAAGAAAAACCTCCTGATGGGAAACATGTAGTCTCTATAACTTTCTAGGAGCTAAAATGACTTATAATTATCCCCTGCCCCAACACTCACTTCCAGCTCTTCATTCTGTCTCTGTAAATCTTCCAGAATGATCTGCAGCTCCTCTTCATCTTCGCTCTCACTCTCACTTTCAGAGGAATACTCCTCAGTTTCACTTCGACCATGTTGCTGACGACTCTGAATTTCAGCAATCTCAGCTCTAAGGCGTTCTATCTCTTCTTTCTCTGAGGCAATCTGTCGGCGCAGAAACTGCTCCATGGCTAGAAGCTCCTCCTGTTCAGTCAGGATCTCATTCTCCTAAAATAATGATCACTGGTGAAGATCTCTGAGTTTTTGTCTAGAAAATGCCACTTTTTGGGAGGGGAGCTGTTGCATTGTGGTAAATTGTGGTCAATGTCATGAGACAAAGTGTATGTGGACTGCTGTATGGTAAGTAAATTTGCTCTGTAAATTTTCACCCAAATCACAATTAAAACAAAGAAAGAAAGAAAGAAAATGCCACTTCTTTTTGGCTTCCTATGTTGCTGTGAATTGTTTGAGTACCCGAGTTATGTAAATCTTATTGTATCACACAACTAAGCAATACCCTGTTTCCTGAGGTGAAGAGGTTTCTGTGAGAAGAGACGTTATCTGGGGGGAATGACTAAATTTTTCTTAAGACATAGAATCCACATAGGAATCCAGGTCCTTGTTCTGCAAACGTTATCTGTGAGACTAGCACACTGGCAGCAAATCCAATATTTTAATTCAAGACTAAATCTGCTTTTGCTTCCCAGTCCTTTGTTAATGCCTTACCATCTCTTAGGGAAGAGTGAGTATATTTTAAGGCCAAAGGGGCCTTTGATACTTTCACTTGGAAAGGAAGGATTCAGGAGACACGTGCCTAGTCGCAGCAACAACTTTCAAAGCAGGTCTGACTGAAGGAAAGATGTGCTCAGAGAAATCTTTTTTCCTCACCATAAGCCACCAATTGTCCTCAACTCACATCTCCAGAGATAATACTTAAACAGTAAATATTCTCCTTTAACAGACTGTTTCTAAAACTGACTAAGCTACCATTCTTATGAAAATCACTATCTGCTCAAGATCTAACTATAGTTAGCATCTCCAACCTAGACAGAAGAACCAAAGTACAAGTAGGTGCAAAGGGGTTAAAAAGACATTTAAGGCTATGAAGATGAGGTATTGGATACAGACAAGGTCTATAGCATTTCTTCTCAAACTGACAGGTATTAAGAGGGTAAGTGTTTGTGGTCAGACCTGAAAGACACTGTGACCAAGTTCTAATCTCAAAGCCACTAATGTGCAGTTAGTCTTTCTCAGAGATGTATAGGTAGTGCTTCAATAGGCTAATGTTCCAAAAAATATCAGGCTTAAAAACCTAAAATAAAGGTACATCACATTCTTCTCCTCAGAGGAGAAGTATTATGTGGCTGGTAGGCAAAGCAATGTATTTTTAGAAGTAACAGGAAAGAACTTAAATTTGTAGGGCTTCAGGTACCTCACATACATGAGTTTCTGGAAGCTTACAATGACTATGATGCAGAGCCTACAACTTTTTTCTTTTCTTGTGAAAACTCTGGGAATATCCAGAACAGAGTAAGGTTGACTTGAGAAATTCAGAAAGAAAGAAATGAGCTCATCTTCAGTTCTATGCCTGGAATACAGTGGCATTCAATAGATATTTGCTAACTCAATGAATGAATAATAAAGACAATGCGCCTCCAACAACTGACTTCAACAAAGAGTAAAATCAAAGTATCTTAAAGGTTAATCTTGGCAACAGCTACCAATTAAAATCTGTATCATTACATTTTCAGGATTCCAAACCTTGTGACATTAGGAAGAACATGTTTTAAAATACTTACTAAAATATGATCTCCTTAATATGGAACAAATACCACTAATCTGAAAATGAGAGAAAATACCTATAACTCAGACCTGTGGGTGACTAAATGAGATTAAGCGAAGTACCTACAACTGTGCCTAGTAAGGAGTAATCACTCAGTATACAATTGCTTCCTCTCCATTAGCCTAATGTTTTAAAAATGCAACATAAAGGTAGGGCCAAATACAACAGGCATCAACCAAAAAGGAACCTAATGGTATCCACTAGATTCCTACTCATATTAACCATACAGGACAAGGTAGAACTATCCCATAGGGTTTTCAAGACCATAAATCTTTATAGAAGTAGGTAGCCTCATCTTTTTCCCACAGAGTGGCTGGTGGGTTCAAACCACTGACCTCTTGATTAGCAGTTGAACACTTAACCACTGTGCCACCAGGGCTCCTCTACAATAGGCACAGTCCCTCTAAAACCTCTAAATCATCTTACAATTTCAGTTTTAATAGTTTTACATTTCTGTAGGTTAGCCTCGCAAATTACAATTTTAAAATGACTATTAAGATTCTTGTAAGAGAAAAGGACTTACCTGGGCAAGGAGAATATTTATAACTTCTTCATTTTCATTCATTTCTTCTTTGGAAACATCCTCTTTTGAAAGACTGGCTATCTCTTGTGCAATCTTGGTTTCACACTCCTGTCAAGTAACAAATGAAAAAGAACTGTTTAGCCTATATTTAACACAACCTTAACACTCCCCTCTGAGTTAAAAAAAATGTTAATTCACAGCATTCTAGAAGCTTCCTTATAATTTCCTAGATTTGAAAAAACAGCAGTCAGATGAACCATCTGTAGACAAGACATGTTACCTGGGCTTGATGTGTGGCTGCACTGTGATAAACATTCCATTCTGGCTTATGTGCTTTACCATTTAGAACCCTTCCACATAAGCTACATTTTGTGCTTTTTGTTTGAGGATCTAGGGTAAGGAGTCAGCTTTAAGCATAAACGTAGGCCAATGAGTTTTGACAAATAAATATTGTCAAGTAACCACCACCACAATCTTGTTATAGAACATTTCTGTCACCACGGTCAATTCTTGTCATTCTGCTGGCCCTAACAGCACTGCCCTGCTTCTATTTTTTCTAGTTTTGCTAGAAAAGAACATCATGTTTAGGCCAACGAAAATGAAGGAAACTCTCAATGAGATACAGTGACATAAAAGCTGCAACAATGGACTCCAACATACCAATGATCATGAAGACAGCACAGGAGCAGGCAGTATTTCATTCTGTTATAAATCAGGTCACCATTGAGTAGGAGCAACTAACAGACAGTCTTGCCTTTTCTAGTTTCATATAAATAGCTGGATTTAATGCTTTTAAAATTAATCTATTTTGTTATTTGCATCATTTTTTGAGTCACATTACACATTATGAATGTTACTGTACTCCTATTTGTACACCTACTGACGAGATGAAACATCTGAGTTATTTCTAGTCTGGGATATTATAGAGCTGTTATGATCATTTCCCATATGCTTTCTGTAAGCATATGCTTCTCTTAAATATTTAGGGATTTTTGGGTCATATGGTAACCCCATGTTTAGTTTGTAACAAACTGCCAACCTGTTTTCCAAAATGGCTGTACTATTTTGTATTGCTAAGAGGAATATAAGAAAATTCCAACTGCTTCCAATTCTTATCAGCACTTGGTATTTTTTAATTTTAGCCGTTCTAGTTGGTGGGCAGTGGTATTTCATTGTGGTTCTAATTTAAATTTCCTCAATGACTAAGCAATGTTAAGCATCGTTTCATGTGCTTATTTGCCATCTATATATCTTCTTTGATAAAATGTCTCTTCAAATTTTTGCTTTTTAAATAGATTTGTCTTATAAATTATGAGTTCTTTATGGGAGCTCTGGTGGCACAGTGCCTAAGGCATTTGACTGCTAACTAGAAGGCTGTCAGTTCAAACCCACCACTGCTCCTTGGAAGGAAGACTGGGCAATTTACTTCCGCAGTGACACTGCCTCGGAATCCCAAGGAGGGGTCACTATGAGTCGGATCTGACTCGATGGCAGTGAGCTTCTTTTTTTTTTTAATTCCAGTTTAAATGCTTTATCAGATTTTTTTTCCCCCACAAATATTCAGTCCTAATCTGCTTTACACATTCATTTAAGTAACAGTATCTTGTGAAGAACATGCTTGAAAATTCTGATGAAATGCAATTTTTTTTTTTAATGTGGACAGGGTATTCTTTTCACTGGCCCTCTATTTTACCAAACATGGTGGTGTCCTTTTCTAGCAAAACTACAATGACAGAAAGTAGGTCAGTGATTGCCAGAGGGCAGCAGAATGGTGGCAGAAGGAATTGACTGTGGTGGCGGTCACTTGACTTTGTACAGCTGTCAAAACTGATTGGTCTGTTTTTGTTTTGTGTATCTTATTTAAGAAATTTGCTGCCTAACTCAAAGTCAGTAAGATTTTCTCCTGGCAGTTTTTGGTTTTAGGTCTTAGTTTATGATCCATTTTCATTTCATTTTTGTATACAGTGTTAAAAAAGAGTCAAGGCTCACCTCTTTTTTGCATATGGACCTCCAACTGTCCTAGAACCACCTGCTGGAAAAAATGCCCCATCACACTAAATTGCTCTACCTTCTTCACTGAAAGTTAATTGCTCATATATGTGTGAGCCTATTTCCAGGTTTTCTATGTTATAACTCTATCATTATGCCATTACCTACTGCCTTGATTACTGTAGCTTTCTAGTAAATCTTAAACTCATACAGTCCTCCAATTTTGTCCTTTTTAAAAACTGTTCAGGCTCTTCTAAATCATTAGTATTTCCACATATATTTTATAATTGCTTGCAAACTTCCACAAACACTACCTTTTTGGATTTTGATAGGGATTGAATCTATAGATTAATTTGGGAAAACCTAACATCTTAACAATATTGAGTTCTGTATGGATGGTATATCCTTCCATTTAGATCTTTTTTCTTTTTTAATATAAAGGCATACAATTGGCTTTAGTAGATCTGATCTTATATCCTACAGCTTGTTAAACACACTAGTTTTTTTTTTTCTTTTTTAATAGACAGACAATCCTCAGCATTTTACAAATAGACAAACATGTCATCTAAGAATAAAGGCAGTTATTTCTTCAATTTGTATGCCTCCCCCAACCCCTTGCTTTACTGAACTGGCAAAAACTTCCAGTACAATGTTGCCGCAGAAGTATCAAGAACAGACAACCTTGCCTTCTATATCCAATGTTAGGAGTAAAGTATTCAATCTTATACAATTAAGTATGATGTTAGTTGTAGATTTTTCATAGGTGTCCTTCACCAGGTGAGAAAACTGCTTGCTGACAGTATCTATCATGAGTTAAGTGCTGAATTCTACCAAATGCTTCTTCTGTATCCATTGGCATAACGTTGAGGTTTTATTTATTTTTAGTCTGTTAATGTGATGAAT
This sequence comes from Orycteropus afer afer, assembly GCF_000298275.1. Lineage (NCBI taxonomy): Eukaryota > Metazoa > Chordata > Mammalia > Tubulidentata > Orycteropodidae > Orycteropus > Orycteropus afer. The sequence goes on from NW_006922344.1 coordinate 419,831, forward strand.
TATGTGACTTCTGTTTTTAAATATCATTTATTCCTCAAAGTTAAAATCAACTTGATAGAACCTGTTGAGCATTTTGTGAATTAAAGAGAAGCATGAAAAGAGAGGATCAAAGAAAACTGATAAATTGTTCCCTTTCCATGTTGGCTCTGGTTGCTATATCATGATTTGCTTATCCAAGACCAACGCAGAAACCAGAGAAATCAAAGTCAAACCTGCATCAGCCACATCTTAGGTCAGGGACCTAAGGGCTGATCGGCAATGTATAAGATTAATAATTACAATCTACCTACTAGCCTGACTGGTTGCTGTCTAAAACTCAATTTCAGGCTGATGCACAAAGAGGGGGAGAGAAAACAAAACAGAAGGGGAGCAGAGAAAACAAAATAAAAGAAAAAAACAGGAAGAAAAATACACAGACAGCTTCTGCAGGTATTTTACAAATAAATGCACGACCCAGAGTACATCTGTAAAAACACCCTGGATATTTCCCTCTGACAAAAATTGGAAAATCAGTCAGCTGTTGGTGGCTCAGTGGTAGAATTCTCACCTTCCATGAGGGAAACCAAGGTTCAATTCCTGGCCAATGCACCTCATGTACAGCCATCACCCATCTGTCAGGGGTGGTTTGTGTGTTGCTATGAGGCTGAACAGGTTTCAGTGGAGATTCCAGAGTCAGATGAACTAGGAAGAAAGGCCTGGTGATGTACTTCAACACATCAGCCAATGAAAACCTCATCAGTCTTATCTGCAATGATCATGCGGATGGTGCAGGTCCAGGCAGCGTTTTGTTCTGCTGTTCATGGTGTTGCCATGAGTGAGGGACAACTTGATGGCAGCTAACAACAACAACAACAATCCTCCACATAAATGTTGTTGTTGTTATGTGCCGTCGAGTCAGACCTGACTCACAGCGACCCCTCCTTGGGTTTCTGAGGCGGTATAGCTACGAAGTAGATTGCCCAACCTTCCTTCTGAGGAGTGGCCAATTTGTAACTCCACAGCAACAAATTACTCAGGCTCTCTAGCTTTATAACACAGTCACAACAGTGACCCATTACCAAACATGAGTCTGTTAATGCTAACTAAGGTTCCTAGGAAGTAGAATTTGGATCCTGTAGTTTAATCAGCAAATGAATTAAAAAAGACTCCAGAGATATGGGGCTTTAGCTTTACGTGTGGCTGGTAAACTCAGCTCTAGAGTAACACAAGACTGAGAGGGGAGGATCCAAAGTCTGATTTAAAAACCAAACCCAAACCCAGGTGACATTATCTTATTTAATATGCTGAGAAATAGCCCTTAGAAAGTAATTTAAGTACATGTGGGGTTAGTGATTCCAACACCCCCAAAAGTGGTCTCAAACTCCATCTCATTTAGCTGTGCTTGCAAGAAACTGCTAGCCATTCCCCTCTCCCTCACTGTCACATTTGGATCACGTTTGGATCACCTCCTCCCTGTTCTTTAGCTAGCCCCGGGGAATTAAAGCCTTAAACCTAAACCAGCAGTGCTTTATCAAAGCCAATTCAGGCTGTTCGAGAAGGGCTGCCCTGGACCCCCTCCTGAGTGGCCCAGGTGCCATGAAGACTGGCAACCAGTTACGTAGCCTTCCAGTCCTGGTCACATAGACCCCGTCCTCAATCCCCCAGACTCAGATATAAATATTCCCAAAAGATGGGTAAGTTTTTGCAGATATCCTCAGATCCATTCCAGCCTGGCCACCCACTGGATCAGAAGGTTCTAACAAGTCACTTTGTAAACTCTGTCTCTTGATTTTGTTTTTCCCTCTTATTCTTAATAAAACTCACGCTAGTAATGGGACCTCATGACAGATTTTTTTGTTCTTCTAAACTTATCCAAAGGGAAATTTCAAACCTCTTGGGAAATTCCCAGGACACTGTAACCAACTAGATAATTTGAACCACATTATTTTGGCCCCTTATAGAAAGGCCAATGGCACTGTGTTAGACTGTTGTTTTATATTTTCAAAACCAAAACCACTGCTATTGAGTTATTCCAACTCACAGTGACCCTACAGGACAGGGTAGAACTGCCTCATAAGGTTTCCAAGGCTGTAAATTTTTATAGAAGCAGACTGGCTCATCTTTCTCCCATGAAGTGGCTGGTGGGTTCAAACTGCTAACATTTTGGTTAGCAGCTGAATGCTTTAATCACTAGGCCACCAGAGCACCTTCACATTTTCAGGAATTAGTTACAAGTACTCTTCTTATTATTAAGTAAAGAAAATCCCTCCTGCAACACTACAGGCAAAGATCCAAAGTCTGATTCCAAATCCAAACCCACTGCTTTCAAGTCGACTCTGACTCATAGTGACCCCTATTGGGTTTCCAAGGCTGTAAATCTTTACAGAAGTGGATTGGCTCATCTTTCTCCCAAGGAGCAGCTAGTGGGTTGGAACCACCAACCTTTTGATTAGCAAATGTCTTACCCACTATGCCACCGAACTCCTTAAAGCCTGATTAGTGTACCCAAATTTTTAGATATTAATTACAAGTATTCTTCCTATTAGGAGCTGACAAATTTCGAATGTCTTAAGTTCCCCAAGAGTCTATGAAGATGTACCAACCTCCAACATGCTCCTCATTCTTAAAAAGCTGTTTATAGGTAAAAATCAAGCAGGAAATAATGAAACAACTTGTAGTGGTGAACAAATTAAGGTGCTGCTGTTGTTGTTGTTATGTGCCATCTAGTCGGACCCAACTCATAGCGACCCCTCCTTGGGTTTCCAAGGCAGTATCACTATGGAAGTAGATTGCCCAACCTTCCTTCTGAGGAGTGGCTGGTGGGTTTGAACCGCCAGCCTTCTGGTTAGCAGTCAAGTGCCTTAGGCACTATGCTACCAGAAGTGCTAGCACATCTAAATAGGGCAACTTCAGATCTAAATCAAAGTCCATTTTAATCAAGATTTTCATTTCTACCTTTTAGCTGCTCTGTGGGAGACAGATGTGGCAGTCTGCTTCTGTACAGATTTACAGCCTTGGAAATATTATGAGGCAGTTCCACTATGCTCTAAGGGGTCACTACGAATCCGAATCAACTAGACAGTGGTGGGTTTGCTTTTGCTTTTAAGAAGCCATTCAATATTTTCCTTGCTAAAGCATTACTGTTTGAATAACAAAGAAAGAATCAGAATTTCTAACCTAGATGATGTACTTACTGTCTAGTGCTGTTAAACTTGCCATCTTAACTGCCCCTTCAATCACCAGGTGAATTGTCTTAGTCATCATCACTTCCCCTTAGCAAAGTAAACAATGTCTTACATTTCAAAGGCTTCAGTATTGTGTTTTTGCTTTTTTTTTTTTAAATTGTGATTTGGGTGGAAATTTACAGAGTAAATTCACTTTCCATACAGCAGTTCACATACACTTTGTCTCATGACACGGACTACAATTTACCACAATGCAACAGTTCCCCTCCCACTTCCTCCTGATAGTTACCTCTTCCCTGTGTCCATTCCTCCATGCACTCCTGCCCTCCCCCCAGCTGTCTCCCTGTGCATAAGCAGCCCTTCCTTCTCCCAAGACTGTTCTCTCCAAAGAGTGTATCTACCTCAGGTACATGTTCAACTCATATGCCTGTCTTTTGTTTGGCTGGAAGCCACAGGTGTGGGTTTGATTCCAGACCTGAAGGGCAGCTAGGGGCCATAGTCTCAGTGGTTCCACCATGCTCTACCGGACCAGCAAACCTGGTCCCCTTTTTCAAAGCCTTCAGATTAGAGTTGATTCAACCTTCTTTTTAACCAAATAAATCAAGTTTTACATTTCAAGGACTTCAACCAAAACTGACCTGATCTATATTCAATCATAAATAAGGTCCCGACATCAGAATGTTTACATCGTGTGTTTTAGAAATGCTGCTTTAATTAAGCTGTATCAGGAAATAAGGAATTAATATTTGGCTAGGAATGGCACTGTTATTAAGAAAGTTTGTGATTTGACAACTCTTTATAAATCCTATCCCCTCCTCTCTCTTTGTGAAACTGTTTCTGTTTGTTTGCTTTACCAAATAAGAACTGACTGCTTCTCAGCAATGCACATACTCCCTATTTTCTCCCAAGATGCTGTGTGGACTTCTTTTCATGAAATGTAACTCTCCTTCAATAAAATCTTTTGTTTTAATTTCTAAAAGTCAGTCTAGTGTTTACCAAGACCACCTTTCAGTAAAAACCATAGTTTTAATTTAAAAAGAAAAAAACTACTTGAAAAAGAAAATGAAACATTTTAATGATACCAAGAACTGAAATCGATGCCAACAGAAGCAGCAGTCAGGACATTAGACGACATGTAGCATTGGGAAAGTCAACTGCAAAGGAACTGTATCAAGTGCTAAGGAGCAAGGATATCTCCTTGAGGACTA
>NW_006922344.1:424847-429515 GCF_000298275.1 Orycteropus afer afer
AGTTTTCTTTTGAGAGCTGTCAAAATTCTTTGTACTTCCCATAATCTTTCTTCTTTAGATAAATCCTTTATCCCACCCTGCAAATCTCGGTGTAAACAATTCAAAAGAAACTCCTAGAAAACAACACCATATCTTATTATTTTAAAATAACAACCATGCCATCTCTAAAGATGTAGAATCAACTATTTTTTTTTTAATTAGCACTAAAAAAGTGAAATAATGGCATGAATTACTTTTTCAAGGACATGACTGAAAAAGGGCATTGTGTTCTCATTCATTAATTTAACCTGGTTCAATAGTAGTTAATTCACATTCCCCCCAAACACATCATTAACTAGTGAGAACTGGGAACTCAGAGCAGATAGAAGGGAAAAACAGCAAGCAGGGATTTGAAATTTGTTCCAGATACTGTGATGGCAAACAAAAGATGTAGTAACAACCAAATGTAAGTAAAGTTCTTATTCAGTCTTGAATTTCTCAATCTTGCCAAAAAAAAAAAATACACAAAACCTACCACATAACCAAAAACAACTATATCTTATATATAAGTAGCACAGCAGAAAGGCACAGAACTTTAAGTGGCTCAAATCCTGGCTCTACAGCTTAATAATAAGCATACAGAATTTAAACTTCCTAAATCTCAGTGCTCTTGTCTATAAAGTATGGTTGGTGCTAATTGCAACCATGTCCAGATTTGCTCACATTTCAGACTGTTTACAGTGTGCCTGGCACTGCACCAACAATTTTCACATATTATTTCATTTACATTAATCTTTTTTTTTCTTTTAATCTTCACATCAATTCTATGAGAGGTTCCGTTTTAAAATGAGAACAATGAGTTTTAAGAAGAGTAATTTGCATAAAACCAGTCAGTTAATTAGGAGCTCAACAAGAATTTACAGCCAGATCTTTTGATTCCAAAACCCCTTCTTTCCACCATGCTGTTCTGTCTTATGTGACATGAAATAGTGCCAGATGGCAATTTCTGGCTTCAGTGTGCCATGAAAAACATGGCTAACACAGCATTAGAGAGCATTAGAAAGTGCTAAATAAACCAGTGCTAATAATATCAGTCTCCAAATGGCCAGATCAAAGGTGGTTCTTTAAGGCTCCAAAGCACAGGGCTGGCATTTCACACACCTGTCTTCTGATCTCCTCCTTGATGCTCTCCTGGGTGTCTGGCAGTGTGGGCATAGTGGCCATATTTGACCACCGAAGAGGTTTAGTCACTTGCTTTAGTACCACATTTCCAAAGAGCTCTTGCACATGTGTGAAAAACACATATAGGACACGATTGCTAATCTAAGAAAAGATAAAAACATTTTCAAGAGAACTATTAGAATGAAAACTTTATTTCATTTAATGTGTGTCTATCACATATGCTTTAATCTTTGACATGTGAATGAAAATTTTCCTCAGTAATAATCAATTTAAAGAAAAAATGGAGAAATGTAAGTTAAATTATGTACTCAAGAATTGTAAGGGATTTGGAAAAAAAAAAAAAAAGCCAAGAAAAGGACACAGAAGCTAATGACCACCAATTAGTTTGTTTTTAATTTTAATTTTGGTGAAAATATACAAAGCAAAATGAGCTCCTGTTAAAGTAGCTAGACATAATGATCAGTGACATTAGTTACATTCTTCAGTTTGTGTTATTTCTGTTCTTGTAATATTCCTATTCTAATTGTTTTACTTATATTTACTTAAACTTCTTGCCCCTCCCCTCAAACTTCTCATCTTTGCTTTAAAATAGCTGTTGCCCCTTCAGTCTTATAAAGCTATTTATTTATTTATTTTAAAGAAACAAAACACTCAAGGATGAGTATTTTTACTCTTTGGGCTAAACTGCTACTTAGTTTAAAAATTCAGGGAGGAGTTTCAATTCAGTGTTTGAAGAGCAACTCAGGGCCACTGTCTTGGGGACTCCTCCAGGCACAACAGGTCCAGTATGTCTGGATTCGTTAATAATTTGAATTTTCTGGCCCACCTTTCTCTCCCTTTTTATCAGGATTCATCTATTATGTTCCCAATCACAACAACCAGTAGTGGTAGCCAGGCATCACCTACTGTATTTTTATGCCAATAACACACGTTATACACTTGTTGCTGCTGTTATGCAACCCACACAATCCCTTGTTCAGTGTCCTATGGGCACTACACACATTACATGCATGTGCACATCACTTAGGTGGGCTCATTACATATGGAAAAATACAGCAGATTTTCTGGTCTCAAGGTAGAAAAGAGGCAGTGCTTCATGTAATTCAATAATCCTGTAGTCCAGTTCCTTCTCTGATTCTTGAGTTTCCTTCTTTCTCTTTTGTTCCAGATTAATAAAGACAATAGTTGTATCTTAGATGACTGCTTATAAGCTTTTAAGACTTTAGACACTACTCACCATTCTGGGAGGCAGAACATAAACTTTTAAGAATTACATTATGCCAGTTGACTACACTGTCCCACGAGGCCACAACTCTAAACCTCTAAACCAAGAGAACTAATCCCACGAGGTGACTCTTTACATCTAACTACTATCAGCACATACAGCTCCCCTGCCACACACTTTTGCTGTTGTTATCGGTGCAAAGCCACTACCAATTTGTTCTTAAGAAGCCTACATATAGCTGCTTTTCTTTCACTACAATATTGACGGATTTTAAAAGTGTTATGTTCTTTATTTTCAAGTAATTTCAGAGATCATTTAACTCCCACAAGAGGATGTAGTAAGAAATGAGATGGAAGGTTCCAGTAAGATGGTGGAATAAGACTTCCGGTAAGATGACGGAATAGGGAGAAAAACTGCAGATCCTGTTCAACAAAGAAAAGGGGAACCAATTAACACAAAGAAGATAATTGTGGACCCCTGAGCCTTGAAGGCAAGGATATAGAAGTGGACTAAACTCCAACAAGCAGAAGAATTTGCATGAAAATACCAAAAAAGGAGACATACAGAGCTGCGGTCTGGCAGCAATCCTGAGCAAGCCTGATGGCAGGGCACAGACAGCTTGGAGAGTGCCGAGTGGTGGTAGGACCTAAGAATTAACCTAAAAATCACCTGGCTAGCCAGGGACTGCATGGACTGTGCACAGAGGCTGGGGAACAAATGGAGAAGGTGAAGAGAAAGATGGGCTGAGCTGTGGCCTTTTGCCTGTCCAGAGGGTGCCGCCATTTCGAATGTTTAAAAATGGCTTGATCATTTTGGATATTTAAAGAAACAGTGCTCTCTGGGACTCCAGGGACTTAAGAAAAGGTTCTGCTTGCCAGTAACCCCAAGGACACTCTGGACCTGGACGATTGAAAAGGTGTGACATTCCCCTTATTACTCTTATACCCAACACCCGTTGGTGAACGGAGGTGTGGCCATCCCCACTCCCACCTACCTTCTGGGTCCAAAGGAACTCCATCCCAGTCTGTGTACTCAGGCAGAGCCTGGATGCCCTGCCCTCCCCACCCCTGTTTTTTTTCTTTTTCTCTCTTTCTCTTTCTTTTTTCTGGTTTTTAGTTTGCTTGTTTTTGTCTTAAAACTATTATTATTAATAATACATTTGTCCTTTTTAGTATTATTCTTTATTCGTCCCCTCCCAGGTCCTAGTTTTCATCTCTTTTTCTTTTCCCTGTTCATGGGTGCAAATTATTTTTTTCTTTTTTGTCTCATGGTTAACTCTGTTCCTTGTTTTTCTTTTTGCATTTCTCCCATTTTTTTCTTCATTATTCTCATTCTCTACCTTTTTTCTCTTATTGCCCTATACCCAGATATTACAGGTTTTCTTGTATTTTTCTTCTTGTTTTTCCCTTTTATTGTTTACTGTTCCTGTGTGATTACATGGTGTATTTTTGTCCATGTGTTTTTAGTTTTTTGATGGTTATTCAGTTGTAATTTTTGTCCAATTGAGTGGGAGATAGCAGCAGTCCCATAAGACACAACTACACCCACAGCTTCTGCAACTTCACTTACTGACCGAGAGGCACCACCTCCTTCTCCATCAACAGGTCAACAATAAAAAACCAAGAAGAGCCTGAATCACCCTTGGCTGCTCATCACAAACAGTTAACAGAGAACGTAATACAACAATGCCACGATGCCTCGGAGACAATAGACCATCACAGTCCACACAAAGAAGCAAGATAAAGTGGTAGACACAAGGGAACAGGATACAGATCCAGAACACATCCCTGAGGAAAAAGCAGCATTGGAACTCTCTGATAAGGAATTCAAAAGAATGATATTTAGGTATCTTCAAAGGACTGACAGACAGACCAAAGAAAACACAGAAAAAACCCTAGAAGAATTTTGGAAGATAATATAAGAAGAAAATGACAAAATAAATGAAAAATTAGAAATGATTCTAAATCTAGAGATAGAAATCCAGAAGATTAATATTAAATTGTCAGAAATAGATAACACATTGGAAGGGCAAAGGAGCAGATTTCATGCAATGGAAGACAGAATTAATGAGATTGAAGACAAATACCTGAATACTTCTTTGGAAAGTAATCAATCAGAAAAAAAAAATTTTTAAAAATGAAGAAAGGTTAAGGTTCATGTGCAATACCATCAAAAGGAATAACCTACGTGTCACTGGAATTCCAGAACAGGAAGAGAAAAATAATAGCACTGAGAAAATTGTCCAAGATCTGTTGGAGGAGAACTTCCCTGATATGATGAAA
>NW_006922344.1:434115-445172 GCF_000298275.1 Orycteropus afer afer
AACCCAAGGAGGGGTTGCTATGAGTCGGGTCCGACTCGACGGCACATAACAACAACAACAACAAGGGGTGGGAGTTAGGGTAGGGAACACTGTTAGACAGATAGAGATAAGTATTGATTTGGGTGAAGAGAAGGATAATGTACCAAATGTAAGTAATCAGTATGGTGGCACTGAGGAAGAGAAAGACATAGAGAGGTACATGGGAGGTACAGACAACAAAGAAGAACCCTTTTGCACACAATACTGCATTGTCAGTGAAGGCAAACATTGGTTACAGGTGGACAGATGAGTGAATAGATGGGTGGAAAGGCTAAACTAGTAGGTATGTCTATGAAGCGGGGAGTGTACCCAAGAACTTGTATAGGGTTGGCAGACAACGGTCCTATAAGTTTATTTGTATGATCTGAATTCCCAGGTGTATAGCAGAGCTGACAAGAGGCAATGTGGCAGTTACTGCTTGGTCACAGCCAGCTACCCAGAGGGACTGAGTAGTTGAACCTGTGGGCTCAGGACCATAGTTGCAGGGGACATCAAGCTCAAATGGCATTACATACTACACAAAACATTGTTCTACCTCCTACTTTGGCGAGTAGCAACTGGGATCTTAAAAGCCTGCAAGCTGCCATCTAGATGTAACAATGGGTCTCTCCTCGTCTAGAACAAAGAAGAATGAAGAAAACCAAAAATTCACGGATACAATCAGTCCTGGCGACTGGTACACCATCCATTCTGCAGCCTATACAACTATGAGACCAGAAGAACTAGATGGTGCCCAGCTACCAATGTCAACCACTTGAAAGGCGATATATGTAGGAGATCCTGGATGGACATAGAGAATAACGTGGAAAAAACTCAAAATCAATTGCAGAAAAAAAAAAGGGGCGGGGATACCAGGTTTGCTGGTCCGTTAGAACTGGGTGGAACCACTGAGACTATGGCCCCTAGCTTCCCATCAGGTCTGGAATTGAACCCACACCTGTGGCTTCCACCCAAGCAAAAGACAGGCATATGGGTTGAACTTTTACCTGAGGAAGATACACTCCTTGGAGAGAACAATCATGGGAGAAAGAAGGGCTGCTTATGCACCAGGAGACAGCTCAGGGGTGAGGAGGGCATGGAGAAATGGACACAGGGAAGAGGTAACTATCGGGAGGAAGTGGGAAGGGAGCTGTTACATTGTGGTAAATTGTGGTCAATGTCATGAGACAAAGTGTATGTGAACTGCTGTATGGAAAGTGAATTTGTTCTGTAAATTTTCACCCAAATCACAATTAAAAAAAAAAAAAAAGATGGTGGAATAGGCAGACAAACTATGCAGACCCTCTTCAGCAAAGAGAAAAGGAATCAATTAACACAGATACAGAAGATAATCCTGGAGCTCTGAGCTCTGAAAGGAAGGATATAAAAGTGAACTAAATGCCAACTAGTAGAAGAACCTGCATGAAAACACCAAAAAGGGAGATATATGGAGCTGCGGACCGTTAGAGACCTTTACAGCATGGAGAACTTAGATATTGCCAAGTAGTGTTAGGACCTAAGAATTTACCTAGAAATTGGCCCTGCTAGCCAGGGGCTGCATGAAGGACTGCACTGTTGGCTGGTGAATAAAAGGGGAAATAGCAAAGAGGGAGACAGGCTGAGCCGTGGACTTTTGGCTGTCTGGAGGGTGTAGCCATTTTGAATGTTTACAAGTGGTTCGACCATTTTGGGTATTTAATAGGCTCCACTTGCCGAGGACCGCAGGGGCATTCTGGACACTGAGTTCTGGAAAAGTGCGATATTCCCCTTGTTACTCTTATATCCCACATCCTCTTGGTGAACAGAGGTGTGGCAATCCCTTATCCCTCACTCTCACCCACCTTCTGGGCCAATAGGAATTCCATCCCAGTCTGTGTGCTCTGATGGAGCCTGGATACACTGCCCTGCCCAGATTTATTTATTTTTTTTTCTTCTCTAGTTTGTTTGTTTTTGTCTGTTTTAAAATTATTATTTTTCTTTTTTCATCCTTTTTATTACTATTCTTTCTTCTTCCCTTCCTAGATTCTTGTTTTTGGTCTTTTTCTCTCTTCACTTTCCCTAGTTCCTGTTTTTCTCTTTCTTGTGGTTCTTTTCATTCTTTTTCTTCTTGCATTTTTCCCAGTTTTTTCTTCATTATTTTCCTATTCTACCTTTTTTTCTCTTACTCTCACTCCCAGATGTTACAGGTTTTCTTTTTTATTCCTTTCCCCTTTTCTATTCATTATTTCTTTTAGCTTTTTAAAGTATTTCAAAAAAATATTCTCTCATTTATTGCTTTTCCTCTTTTTTTTCTCTTTGTTTATGCAGTGTGTTTTTTGTCCTCTTGCTTTTACTTTTTTGGTGGTTTGCAGATTGTTATTTCTGTCTGAGTAGCAGACAGCAACCGTGCCCACATGACCCAATCACATCCACTTCCTGCAGTTCCACTTACTAACAGCCACAACTTCCTTCTGCACCAACTAGCCAATGATACATAACCACCAATAAGAGCCTAACTCACCCTTAACTGTTCTTCACAAACAGTTAACAGAGATCTGTGCATCCACTCTCATTCTCTATCACACCCACCAGAAGCTACAGGTGGTGAGTGCATAAGTGCTGCCAACTAGTGAATAGAGGAGCACAGTACCCCACTTACACAGATACATCAAAAAAAAAAAAAAAAAAGAAAAAGAAAATCTTGGGCAAATCATTCTAACATACACTCATTAATTAAATATAAACACAAAAACATCACAATGTCATGGAGACAACAGGCTATCAAAATCCACACAAGGAAGCAAGATAAAGCAGTAGAAACAAGGCAACAGGGTAAAGACCTAAAACACATCACTGAGGAACAAGCAGCGTTGTAACTCCCTGATAAGGAATTCAAACGAATTATATTTAGGTACCTTCAACAGATTAAGAGACAGATCAAGGAAAACACTGACACAATTAAGGAAAGCACAGACAAAACCCTGGAACAATTTGGGAATAAAATACAAGAACAAAATGACAAGATAAACAAAAATTAGAAATGATACAAAATCTACAGATAGAAATCCAGAAGATTAATACTAAATTTTCAGAAATAGGTAACACACCAAAAAGGCAAAGGAGTAGAATCGAATCAATGGAAGACAGGATTAATGAGATTGAAGGCAAATACCTGAATACTTCTTTGGAAATGGATCAATCAGAAAAAGGATCAAAACAAAATGAAGACAGCCTAAGGTTCATGCTGGAGCTCTGGTAGCACAGTGCCTAAGGCACTTGACTGCTAACCAGAAGGCTGGCAGTTCAAACCCATCAGCCATTACTCGGAAGGAAGGTTGGGCAATCTAATTCCGTAGTGATATTGCCTTGGAAACCCAAGGAGGGATTGCTATGAGTTGGTTCTGACTTGACAGCGAATAACAACAACAACAAGGTTCATGTGATATCCCTTCAAAAGGAATAACCTACATGTAATCAGAATTCCAGAACAGGAAGAGAAAATAAAACCACTATGAAAATTGTCCAACATTTGTGGGAAGAGAACTTCCCTGATGTGATGAAAAATGAAGTCCAATGAACCCCAAACAGGATAGACACCAAAAGAAAATCACCAGACATATCATCATCAAACTCACCAAAACCAAAGACAAACAAAGAACCTTGCAAGCAGCATGGGAAAAACAAAAAGTTACAAAGGACAACCAGTAAGAATAAGCTCTGATTTCTCACCAAAAACCATGCAGGCAAGAAGACAATGGGATGGTATATATAAAACACTGAAAGAGAAAAATTTCCAACCAAGAATTATATACCCAGCAAAACTGTCTCTCAAATATGATGGTGAAATTAGGAGATTGCCAGATAAGCAGAAATTAAGGGAATTTGTTAAAATCAGACCAACCCTGCAAGATACACTAAAGGGAGTCTTTTGAACAGAGAACCAATAACAGCAAACAACAACTGACCATTAATACACATGATAACATAGCCTAGAAACCAATCAAATTATGGAAGTATCCTAAATAAAATAAGCCTACAAGATTGTAAAAGGCAAACAGATATCAATTGGCAAATGAGGACAACTACAAACCAAAAAAGGGGAAAAACAGTCCAGTTACAGAACTTCTAAGTGGTGAGGAAGTCAAGAGAGTTGCAAGACAGAATGGACTATTCTATTCTCAGGGAGAAAATGATAAATCACAGGGTAACCTCAAAGAAAAATAATAAACCTTCACATCACAATAAAAAGGAAGGCAAGCACACATATTTAGCAAATACTAAAACAACAGCAACGAAGGAAATACCACAACTCATAAACAAAATGAGCTCAGCACAGAAAACTATATGAAACAAAGAAACACCACAAAAAAAAAAAAAAATACATAACAAAATGACAACAACAAATTCATACTTGTCAATAATTACACTGAATGTCAATGGATTAAATGCACCACTCAAGAGACGGAGAGTTGCAGAATGGATAAGAAAACATAACCCATCAATAAGCTGTCTACAAGAGACATACTTTAGAGACAAAAACAAAAATAGACTAAAAATCAAAGACTGGAAAAAGATATCAAACAAATGGCAATTCAAAAAAGAGCAGGAGTGGTGATATTAATTTCTGATAAAACTGATTTTTAAGTAAAAAAACCACAACAAGAGACAAGGAAGGACATTATATAATGATTAAAGAATCAACTGAACAAGAGGACATAAATATAATAAATATCTACACACCCAATGAAAGAGCCCCAAAATACATAAGTAAGAATTTACCAGAATTAAAAATACAAATAGATGATGCAACAGTCACAGCAGGAGACTTTAATACAGCACTTTCGATGAAAGATAAAACAACTGGAAAGAAACTCAACAAAGTTACAGAACTAAAAAAATACAATCAACCAACTTGACCTTATAGACATCTATAGAGCACTCCACCACACAACTGCACAACATACTTTTCCAGTGCGCATGGAACATTCTCCATGATAGACCATATGTTAGGCCACAAAGAAAGCCTTAATAAATTTAAAAACACTGAAATACTGCAAAACATCTTCTCAGATCATAATGCTGTAAAATCAGAAATCAACAATAAGAAGATGGAAAAAGACGAAACACATGGAAACTGAATAATACCTTCACTGAAAATGACTGAGTAACAGAAGAAATAAAAAATGGAAATAAAAAATTCCTTGAATCAAACAAGAATGAAAACACAACATACCAAAATCTTTGGGACACAGCAAAAGCAGTGATCAATTCATAGCAATAAATGCACACATCAAAAAAGAAGAAAGAGCCAAAATCAACACTTCAAACCAACATCTCCAACAATCAGAAAAAGAACAGAAAGAAAAGCCTACAGTCACCAGAAGAAAGGAAATAATAAAGATTCAAGCAAAAATCAATGAAACAGAAAATAGGCAATAGAAAAAAATCAACAAGACTAGAAGCTGGTTCTCTGAAAAGATTAATAAAACTGACAAACCACTGGCAAATTTAACAAAGGAAAGAGGGAGGGAACACAAGTACGAAACAAATTGGGCAACATCACAACAGAACCAACTGAAATAAAAAGGATAATATCACGATACTATGAAGAACTATACTCCAACAAATTTGAAAATCTAGAAGAAATGCACAGATTTCTAGAAACACACTACTTACCAAAACTAACACAGACTGAGGTGGAAAAGTTGAATAGATCCATAACAAAAGAAGAAATTGAATAGGTCACAAAAAAATTATCAATTAAAAAAAAGTCCTGGCCAGACGGTTTCACTGGAGAATTCTACCAAACATTCAAAGAAGAATTGACACCAAGCCTACTCAAAGTATTCCAGAACAAAGAAAAGGATGGAATCCTCCCAAATTCATTTTGTGAAGCAAGCCTAACCTTGATACCCAAACCAGGCAAAGACATTCCTAAAAAGGAAAACTACAGACCAATATCCCTCATGAATATAGATGCAAAAATCTTCAACAAAATCCTAGCCAACAGATTCCAACAACATATCCAAAACACAATACATTATGACCAACTGGGATTTATATTAGATATGCAAGGATGGTTCAACATTAGAGAAACTATAAACGTCACCTATCACATAAATAAAACAAAGGAAAAGAACCATATGATCGTATCAGTTAATGCAGCAAAGGCATTTGATAAAATCCAACACCTATTACTGATAAAAACTCTCAGCAAAATAGGAATAAAAGAGAAACTCCTCAACATACTAAAGGACATCTATGCCAAACCAACAGCCAACATTATTCTCAATGGAGAGAGACTGAAACCATTCCCCTTGCAAACAGGAATGAGACAACGATGCCCTCTATCACCATTTCTATTCAACATTGTACTGGAAGGCCTAACCAGGGCAATAAGGCAAGAAAGGGAAATCAAAGGCATCCAAATTGGTAAGAAAGAAGTAAAACTACTCCTATTTGCTGATGATATGATCCTACACATAAAAAACCCAAGAGACTCAGTAAAAAAACTACTGGAACTAATTGAGAGATTAAGTATAGTGGTGGGATACAAGATCAACATCCAAAAATCAGCTGGATTCCTCTATACCAGCAAAGAGATTGCTGAAAAAGAAGTAAGAAAATCAATACCATTTACAATAGCTTCCCTAAAAATTAAATACTTGGGAATAAATCTTACCAGGGACACAAAAGACCTGTACAAAGAAAACTACAAAAGACTACTTCAAAAAACCATAAGAGATCTACATAAATGGAAGGACATACCATGCTCGTAGATAGGAAGATTGAACATTGTGAAAATGTCAGTTCTACCCAAAGCAATCTATACATTCATTGCAAGCCCAATCCAGATCCCATCAACATTCTTTAAGGATATGGAAAAACCAATCACTAACTTTATATGGAAAGGAAACAAACCTCAAATAAGCAAAGCACTACTGAAGAAGAACAAAGTAGGAGGTCTCACACTCCCAGATCTCAAAAACTACTATAAAGCCACAGCAGTCAAAACTTCCTGGTATTGATACGACATAGACCAATAGAATAGAACTGAGAACCCAGAAATAGATCTGTTGACCTATGGTCAGATGATTTTCGACAAACGGCTGAAAGCCATTAAATGGGGAAGAGACAGTCTCTTTAACAAACGGTGCTGGCAAAACTGGATATCCACTGCAGAAAAATGAAACAAGATCTGTAACTCACACCAGACACAAAAAGTAACTCCAGATGGATCCAAGACTTAAACTATAAAGTTCCTCAAGGAAAAAATAGGGGCAAATTTAGGAGCTCTGGTAGCGTAGTGCCTAAGGCACTTGACTGTAACCAGAAGGCTGGCGGTTCACACCTACCAACCACTCCTCAGAAGGAAGGCTGGGCAATCTACTTCCATAGGGATACTGCCTCAGAAACCCAAGAAGGGGTCGGTATGAGTCAGGGCTGACTCGATGCCACATAACAACGACAACAACAATATATGGCAAAAATAGACTATCAAACATAACCCGAAATGCACAAACAGCAGAAGAGAAACTAGATGAGTGGGACCTTTTAAAAATGAAATTTTTATTTTCTTCCAAAGACTTCTCTCAAAGAGTCTAAAGAGAGCCTACAGATTGGGAAAAAATATTTGGCAATGACACATCTGCAAAGGACTCATCTCTAAAATTTATAGAAAAACCCCAAACCTCAACAACAAAAAGACAAATAATCCAATTTAAAAATGGGCAGAAGATATGAAAAGATACTTCTCCAAAGAGGATATTCAGGCAGCCAACAAACACATGAAGAAATGTTCATGATGATTAGCCATTAGAGAGATGCAAATCAAAACAACAATGAGATACCATCTGGCCCCAGCACTACTAGCCAAGTTCAACAAGACAGAAAATAAATGCTGGCGAGGATATGGAGAGATTGAGATTCTCATACACTGCTGGGGGGGGTTGCTGTAAAAATATACAGTATGGCGATTCCTTGAAAAGTTGGAATTAGAAATACCATTTGACCCAGCAATTCCATTACTATGTATATATCCTAAAGAAGTGAGACCCAGGACGTGAACAGATATATATGCACACCCATGTTCATCCCAGCACTATTTACAGCAGCAAAAAGATGGAAACAACCCAGGTGCCCATCAATAGAAGAATGGATAACGAAACTGTGGTACATACATACAATGGAATACTATGTAACCCTAAAGAATAATGTAGAATCTGCAAAACACCGCATAATGTGGATGAACTTGGAGGACATTATGCTGAGTAAAGTAAGTCAGTCACAAAAGGGCAAATACTGTATTAGTCTATTATTGTAAAAAGTCAAGGGAAGGTTTATATATGGAAGGAAATTTTCTTTGTTGGCTATGAGGGTAGGGAGGGGAGAGGAGAGGGAACACTGTTAGACAGGTAGAGACAAGTACTGATTTGGGTGAAGGGAAGGACAATGTACTAAATATGAATGATCGACATGGTGGCACTGAGGAAGCAGAAGATACAAAGAGGTACATGGGAGTGACAGACAACAAAGATGAACCCTTTTGCACACACAGTACAGTGATGGGAAATACTGATATACAGGTGGATAGATGGGTGGACAGGCTGAACGATTAGGTATGTCTATGCAGCGGGGAGTGTGTCCATGACCATGTATAGGGTTGAGAGACAATGCTTCTACAAGTGTATTTGTATGTTCTGTAAGAACTTCCAGGTATATAGTAGAGCAGACAAGTGGCAAGGTTGTAGTCACTTCTTAGGCACTGCCAGCTACCCAGAGGGAGCAAGCAGTTGGACCTGTGGGCTTGGCACCATGGTCGCAGGGGACATTAAGCTCAATTGGCATAACATACCACACAAAAACACTGTTCCACATCCTACTTTGGCAAGTAGCGACTGGGATCTTAAAAGCTTGCAAGTGGCCATCTAGATGCAATTATGGGTCTCTCCTTGTCCAGCACAAATAAGAATGAAGAAAACCAAAGATTCATGGAAACAATTAGTCCAAGGAACTAGTACACCATGTGATCCTCAGCCTATATAACTATGCAACCAGAAAAACTAGATAGTATCCGGCTACCATCGTCAACCGCTCGGAGGGGGATCTATGTAGGAGATCCTGGATAGAGTGGGAGAACAATGTGAAACAAAACTCAAAATCACTGGGGGAAAAAAAAAGGGGGGGGGGACCACATTTACTGGTTTGATAGAGCCTGGTGGATGCCCTGAGACTATGGCCCCTAGATGCCCTTCAAGTCTGGAACTGAATCACTCCTGTGGCTTCCAGCCAAACAAAAGACAGGCAATATGAACTGAACATGTATATTAGGTAGATACACTCCTTGGAGCGATCAATCATGGGAGAGAAGTAGGGCTGTGATATACAGGGAGACAGCTCATGGTACAGGAGTGCACGGAAGGGAAGGACACAGGAAGAGGTGGCTATGGGGATGAAGTGGGAGGAAAGCTTCTGCATTGTGGGAAATTACAGTCAATGTCATGAGACAAAGTATATGTGAATTGCTGTGTGGAAGATGGATTTGCTCTGTAAACTTTGACCCAAATCACAATAAAATTTGTAAAAAGGAAAAAAAGAAATAATGAGAGAATTAAGAGTACCTGTACTGCTAAAGCTGGGTTAAATCTAGGAGAGTCCCTCATCAAATGTGCACATTTCTGTGCATACCTGCATAGTCAGTTTTTAATCATGATGATCAGATGCTAGGAGTCCAGGATATAATGTTGGCTCAAAAGCTAATGAACTTATTTCCTACCTGGAACTTACACTGAATGTTCTGTGATACTACCATCCCTATTACACTAATATTAAATAACGATGTAATAGTCACCAAATTCTGAGATCCTGATATGAATGATAATTCTGAAAACATTTTACTTCTAAAATATAATCAATGAGACAAGTAAACAGGGACTTCCGGTAAGATGGCAGAATAGGCAGACAAGCTACACAGACTCTCTTCAACAAAGAAAAGAGAAACCAATTAACAAAGATATAGAAGATCCTGGAGCTCTGACCTTTGAAAAGAAGTACACAGAAGTGGATGAGGCACCAACTAGTAGAAGAACTTGAATGAAAACAGGACCTAAGAGTTGGTTCCGCTTGTCAAGAATGACAAGGACATACAGGAGGCTGACAATGGGAAAGGAAAGAGGTGGTAAGTGTGTAAGTGCTGCCAACTAGTAAACAGAGGAGCACAGCACAGTACCCTGCTTACTTACGTAACATACAAACAAAACAAAGTAAATGAAAATCGTGGGCAAGTCAGTCCAACATACAATGACCAATTAAATATAAACACAAAAACATCACAATGTCTTGAAGACAACAGAGCATCACAATCCACACAAAGAAGCAAGACAAAGCAGGAGAAACAAGGGACCAGGATACAGACCCAGAACACATCCCTGAGGAAGAAGCAGCATTGGAACTCCCTGATAAGGAATTCAAAAGAATTATATTTAGGTACCTTCAACAGATTTAGAGACAGATCAAGGAAAACACAGAGAAAACCCTAGAACAATTTCAAAAGACAATAAAAGGATAAAATATAATCAATGAACAACGAAAGAATCTTTAATAAAAGACACTGATTTACAGTCATGTGGGCTAAAATGAGGGCTTAAAATAAAAAATATAACCGTCATCTCTTTTTTGTTTTTGCCCTACATAAAATATCACTAATTCTAATTAAAGGAAGACATACCTATAACAGCACAAATTGTACAGCAAGAAATGAAGGCCAAGTATTTATGTTATAAAAAAGACAGCAATTAACTCATTACCCAATTCCCCAAACTACCTCATTAGATTAAGATATTATAAAATGCTTCTCTAAGGTCCATCTTTATGAATAAAACCCTCAGGTTAAATCTTTGACTAAATTAATTCATGATAAACCCCTCTGTGCCTGCTGAGTTTGGTATGTTTATGTGCTATAACTAAGCAAGAAGATCCTGGAGCTCTGACCTTTGAAAAGAAGTACACAGGCCGGAAGAGCAGGAGAAAGGGGTAAAACCCAGTCACTAGTGCTCAGACGG
>NW_006922344.1:448792-449520 GCF_000298275.1 Orycteropus afer afer
TCGACAGCACTTAACAACAACAACAACAACTAAGCAATAATACTATTCGATGAAATACCTGAAATCTTTAGAATTCTATACATGAACTTTGTAACTACAGATACCACTGTCTCCTCCTTTACTCACGACAGATTACTGTTATCAGGAACTGATTTTCAAATCCATACTAATTCTGTGAGGATGGTGCAGGACCAGCCAATGTTTTGTTCTGTTGTACATAAGGGTCACTATGAGTTGGAGTCAACTCAACAACAACAAAAAAGACTGTACAATATTCAATTGACATAATTACAAGCTTAAGGACAAATAAACTCATATTAAACAAATAAACTAACATGTTAATGCTGTCCACATTATGAAAGAAAAAAGATCTTTATTCAAGCTAATCCATTATATAAAATCAAAACCAAAACCAAAATCAAATCCATTGAGGCAGAGTTGATTCTAACAGCAACCATACAAGACAGAGTAGAACTGTTAACTGTTCTATAAGCCACACAGCCACAGATTCCCAGGTCTGATACCAGAGGAGATAAGTGTGGGGAAGACCACATACATACCTGAACTGTTGGGCTGAGCACTATAGAAATGTTCTGTATGTTCATTTTTGTTTCCAGTTCCTTGGAGATAACGTGGTCCATGTGAACAATCAGCCAGGAAATGAGAAGATAATTACATTCAGGCAGTTCCTTCAGTAAGCGTTGGAATTCCTGCACTTTCTCACTCTC
>NW_006922344.1:449681-451390 GCF_000298275.1 Orycteropus afer afer
TTAATTCCTTAAAACATTTAAATTGAAAAGAGAATAAAAAAAAAAAAAAAAAAAAAAAATCAAACACACACACCCACACACCATTGTCACCAATATACCCACCCCTCCAGTGGAGATTTCTAAGAACAAACTTCTAGTTATGAATTATGTATCTGGATAAGGTTCAGACAGTTCTTCTGTAAACAATATAATGTAAAAGACTACAATTTAAGAGTGAATCTAACCAAAAGCTAAATGATAAATGAAAAACTCACAACTGAGAACCAAAGTCAGAGCATCAATGGACATATTACGCAAACATACTATGATTTAGGAAAAAAAACCCAAAAACTTTGTTTAAAGGTGAATAGGTAAAAATTCCTGCAAAAATTAAGTTACAAAGCAAGTATGAGTTTTTCTTTAAATGGAAGTAATGAGAGGGGCTGTGAGAAGTGCCATCACCATGAAGGGCCAAAACCTTTTTGTAATTAGTCACAAGACTAACAACATAAAACACAATGTACACAGTATATGGACATATGTTACAAAAAGTTACAAGTAATTACTTTTTTATAAGTAAAAAATTGCATTTTCAATGCAAAAAAGTGAGTTCACTATCTAAACAAGCTCTGAAAATTATTCTCTCCATTGAATTAATTCCCATCTAATTTCTACTTTTAAGTTTGATTTCTCTAAGTATTTTCTTAAAAGCAGAGCTGGAACAAAAAATAAGTGAAGTTTGGATTTCTAAAATCGAGTTGTTTTGCTCATCTTATTGAACAGGATGAAATGATGACACACAACGTGAATAGTTTTCAAACATATATACATTTTTAAGTCTAATCTGCATTTAAGTGACGTAATTCAGAGTACAAAGTAGCTTTTTTTTTTAACATTTAAAACTTTAGAACAATTATGTGAAACAGATACAAATTAAGCCTGTTTCTAATGATAAATACAAATACTAAAGTGTTATCTCATCTGAACAGCATTTTATAAGCAATATAATGCTTAATTAGCTTTAACATACCTTATTTGAAAACATGCTAATTGGCATTTTAATAAATTTATGACTTATCTAGCACTGTGTACAAAATAAAATCAATAGTGGCAATTATGAAAATAATAGCATCAACCTTATTTTTCACATAATCTTTATTTTGAAGTAGCAAGGTTAGAAAATAATTCTCATTTTCTTGCTTTTATGACAATACGAGTAAAACATAGTGAGCAATAACTTACAAAAAAAATTTGGCAAAGATCTTCTCTATTTATATGTGTGTGTGTGTGTGTGTATACATACACACATATATACACATATATAAATATGTATTTTCCCCCCACCCCAAGTTACCTATCCAAAAAACTGAGAAATTAGAACTTGTGTTTGACTTATTGTTACTCTGAAATTGTTATCAAAATGTTTTCCTTTTAAAACCTGAACACTCCAAGTAAAGCATTCCAATTAGAGAGAAAAGAACATGTTACACTTTTATGCAAAAAAGTATAATAAAGTGTAGACAAAATAAAATATATCAACCAGAAACAAACATAGCCAGCCTAGACCTGCCCCAGGTGCTTCCACCTAAATTATAAACCTTACTTAACTGAGACTTCCTGTTCTGGTTACCTAGTGCCACTCTGACAGGAAACATACCACAAATGGGATGGCCTTAACAAACAGGAGTTTATTCTTACACTTTGGAGGCTTTAAGTCCAAGTTCAAAGTG
>NW_006922344.1:452475-468268 GCF_000298275.1 Orycteropus afer afer
AGCCACTCCTCGGAAGGAAGGTTGGGCAATCCTACTTCCGTAGTGATACTGCCTCGGAAACCCAAGGAGGGGTCGCTATGAGTCGGGGCCGACTTGACGGCACATAACAACAACAACAACTAAAGGTTGTTATAAAAAGAGACTGCTATCTTTCTCAAATTAAAGTCCTTGGTATCTCCTCTTGAGTGTCAGGCTTCTTGCTGCAGCAGTGTGGCTTAACTCCCAATTAAATCTTTGTTAGAATTTTTATAACTTGATTCCAGAATCTGTCATTTAATGAATAAAATCATTTAAATGATCTTTCATATTAGTTGGGACTTATATATTAATAACCTACTGCCATCCAGTAGATTCTGACTCACAGTGACCCCCATTGGGTTTCCAAGGCTGTACATCTTTACAGAGTAGATTGCCTCATCCTCCTTCCATGGACCAGCTAGTGGGTTTGAACCACTGACCCGATGGTTAGCAGCCAAATCCCTTACATACTACACCATCAGCGCTCCTTGAAAAAAACAAACAAAACCAATGCCTTTGAGTCAATTCTGACTCATGGCAACCTCTGGTTGGGTTGGGTTTCCAAGGCAGTAAATCTTTACAGAAGTAGACTGCCTCATTTTCCTTCTGTGGTGTGGCTGGTGGATTTGAACCTTCTGGTTAGCAGTACAATACCTTAAGCACTGTGCCACCAGAGCTCCTTATATATTATAAAAGGAGAAGGAAAAATCTCCATCACAAAACAGTTACTACTAATATTCAGAAAGAAAAGTCAGAGCTTTAAGCTGTGTAGTTCACAGCATGCTGAACGCAACATACAGCCACAAGAAAAAAGAAAAGAAAGGTATGTAAACTGATCAAACCAGGAGCTTGGCTCCTAGAAGTCAATTCTCAGGTGAACAGCTCAGCGTGAACATTTTTTTACACAACAGGAAAGAAGACTGTTGCAACTCTGAATCTCCAAAACAAAGCAAACATCAAACATAGATCAAAGACAAAAGAATCTTTTAAACAAAGGTGCACAAACTCTGCAGAGAAACTTTCACCTAAAACAAAATTTCTTCATACCTATCAAGGTCATACAAGTCAAGTAGCTTATTTTATTATTGTCTAAATTTTTTAAAATCAATTTGTTACAAATTATTCTTAAAAGTCCATTTTTTGCAACAATGGGTCTCTCCTCATCCAGAGCAAAGAAGAATGAAGAAAACCAAAGATGCATGGAAAAAATCAGTCCAAGTGACTGGTACACCATGTGATCCTCAGCCTATAAGACTATGGGACCTGAAGAACTAGATGGTGTTCAGGTACCACTGTCAACCACTCACTCGGAGGGGAATCTGTGTAGGAGATCCTAGATCCTAGAGTGGGAAAACAATGTGGAACAAAACTCAAAATCATTAAAAAAAAAAAAAAAAAGGAACCAGGTTTGATAGAGCCTGATGGAACCAGTGAGACTATGGCCCCTAGCTGCCCCTTCAGGTCTGGAACTGAACCCACTCCTGTGGCTTCCAGCCAAACAAAAGACAGGCATATCAGCTGAACACTCCTTGGAGAAAACAATCATTGGGGAATAGAAGGGCTGTTAATACATAGGGAGGCAGCTCAGGTAGCAGGAGTGCATGGGAGGGAAGGACACAGGGAAGAGGTAACTATGAGGAGGAAGTGGGAAGAGAGCTGTTGCACTGTGGGAAATTGTAGTCAATGTCATGAGACAAAGTGAATGTGAGCTGATATATGGAAAGTGAATTTGCTCTGTACATTTTCACCCAAACCACAATTTAAAAAAAGAGAAGTCAATTTTTCAAATTGATTTAAATGTGTTCAATTTTATGTATTACTTAGGTGCAGTGCCTAAGGCACATGACTGCTAATCAGAAGGCTGATGGTTCAAATCCACCAGCCACTCCATGGAAGGAAGATGAAGCATTCTACTTCCATAAAGATTTACTGCCTTGGAAACCCAATGGGGGGTCACTATGAGTCAGAATCGACTTGATCGCAGTGGGTAAGGAGTAAAAGTCATTGCCTGATTTATTTACTTTATTTTCTATAAAACAGTAGTAGTTAAGCCATGAACTAGAAGCTGATTATCTATGGGATCATGTAAAGGTTTTCCAGTTAACAAAAATGCCTGCCTTTTCTCAACAAAATTTGAGCATCAAATCTTCCTTCTAGAAACATGTATGAACCAATTAAATGGAAAAACTAATTGTGAAAAAACTAAGTCTAATCTCTTTATATATTCTAAATGTGCATGACTTAACAACTCATCATGAAAATGTATGCCTAACAATTAATTTGATAAAAGGAATCTCTAAACAGAAGTTGATGATTGTCATACAGCAATATCAAGGAGTCTGCTTAAGTAAAAGTAAAAAAGGTTTATTGAGGGATAGAGTCAGTCCAGAACCAGGAAGACATCCTAATTTATAGAGTGAAAATGGCCTCCACCAGAGAATGGGGAAGAAAACATTTATGTAAAGTAGGAGCAGGAACTAAAAGTTACAAAATCATAACTGGCTGAAAGACAATCAGGAGAGTCAAAGGCCTATGTGAAAGTGGAGATTTAGCAGGGATGGTAAATAATACATAAGTGGGATTACCGGTTATGGGTACATAATTGCAAGTGTACGTGTGCTCTTCAGTTTATTACAGGATGGTCACAGGACAACGACAGAACAGATTTTTCTGGTAATCTGCTACAAAAATTGTTTTCTCGATCATATCTATTTCTGGGGGACCACTATAAAGATTTATCAATAATGCTGTACACCAAGACTCTTCAGGTAAAAACTATCACATCTTACATCTATCTGACCACAGCAGAAAGACCCTCTGGGTATCTTGTACCTGCCAGACCTCAGAGAAAAAGAATGTTTCTTTTAGGGTGTAGGGTCAGCATCAAGGTAGAGAAAAAGTTGTTAGAAAAAGCAGCTTTAAAATTCAACTTGAATTCGAGACTCATGTCAAGACTTTAAAATGGAGCTAAGCCTCCCCTTTTAGACTGCTTTATGTACACACATCAAGTACCTCTGATTTTAAGCTCTCATACATACCAAGAAATGGAATCATGAGAATTTAATGATTTGGAACACAGATGTTACCACAGGTCAGGACTTTCATCCTATGCCAGTATAAAAGTCATACTGCTTTATAAGAAAGTCTTTTTCACCTTAAATATTACACATTTTGCTTAATTTTGGACAGCCAATATAAAACATACATGTATAAAATATACGCTTTGGTAGCGTAGTGCCTAAGGCACTTGAATGCTAACTAGAAGGCTGGCGGTTCAAACCCACCAGCCACTCCTCGGAAGGAAGATGGGGCAATCTACTTCCATAGTGATACTGCCTCGGAAACCCAAGGAGGGGCTATGAGTCAGGTCCTACTCGACGGCACATAACAACAATTATAAAACACATTTTTGTTAAGTCTGAAATCCAAAACTTCATACATGTGGGGCACAGATAGATGGGAAATTAATTTCATTAATACACATAATAGCTGCATATGACTAACAGAAAAATTCACATCTGGGGCCTAAGATTTAACAAATAACATTTCATGCCCCTTAGCTGAGCTCAGGAAATACATCATATAACTGTGTTAGGTAAGTGTGTCTCTTGGCCAAGAAGCTTCTGAAGAACACAGATAACCATCCTTCTCTTGCTGCTCTCTGATGTCCCTTACAACATGAGCCTCTGCTTAGTCAGGAAAGAAGTGATAAGCAATACTACCCATATGCTTCACCTTGTCTCATTCCATGAAGTTGCAAGCTATGAACAACTTACAGATATTGTTCTAATGGAAGGAAACAGCATAAAAAAAAGCAAACTGCCAAAACACACAAAAAGGGATAAGGGGACATTTTTTTTTCAATTGGAAAGATCAAGAAAAATGAATAAGGCTTATTAGGACCTAAGTCACAATTTTCCCCACAAGTTAGTATTTTTCTTTCTTTAGAAAAATTAAAGTGAAGTTAATTTTTAAAACCCACCAAGTTAAACAAATGTACCCAATACCTGAAACTCTGTAGATGCCTTCACACTTCATGCCATACTTTTCCACATAATCTAAACATTCCCGGAAAACTGCAGGCAGGCAAATGCCATCATACATCATGGTCCTCTCTGCTGCATCAGCCAAAGGAATCCCAAAAATGGGTCTGAGACTTAGAACATCAACTTGAGGCACCTCTGGCTCTGGAATTGGCTTTTTCTTTTTCTTCTTTTCCTTCCACTGTTTAACAACATCTGCTGCTGTCAAGTCTTTTGACTTCTTCTCTTTATGCTTTTCTTCTTTGTGCTTTTCTTCTTTATGTTTTTCTTCTTTGGGTTTCTCTTTTATTTTAAAATCTTTCTCTTTCTTTTTAGAAAAGCTGGGCTTCTTGAACACATGAATTCCCTTGGACCTCTTCATTTTGGAAGGACTTTCAGCTTCATCTCCAGAGCTATCTTCCTGAAAAGCAGCATAGCCTTCAGCTGCCAAAGAAATGTAGGGAGTGTAAGTTATATGCTTCCCTAATGACAAACTGTCTATATGCTTTCTAAAAACAGAACGAAAAACAAGTGTCAACTGGGACTATTTCCTAGCTTTTTTACTTCATGTCTAATCCCTCCTGGGTGCTCCTAGTAATGAAATGGGAAGAATGAGATACTGTAGTGACAGCTCTGCATCACAGGAGGGTGACAGGAAGACAGCTTCTTATCATCCTAGCATTAATAGGTGGTAAAACTGGTTTTGTTTTACATATGCTTGTAAGAGGAATTTTGGCAAAACAAGTATTAGAAATACACAGGAATGACTCTACACTAAGGCCCCGTGAAATGAATCCTATAAAATAGAATGAATCCTGTAAAACAAAGCATCCACTCGTAGCATGAACAATGTCCTCTGACATACACACTTTATTTAGTTCAGACTGTCCTCTGATCAACTAGTTTCAATTAGCTTAGTTTTTTTGGGGTCTGTAACTTGAGGCAATCTCCAGCCACAGCAACACAAACTGCACCACTAAGTGCTCCAGCTACTCCTTGATCATACTTCATACGCCGTTCGCTAGCTGTTAACTGAGACCACAGCAAAGACTTGAGTCTCAGATAGATGGAGGACAGAACAAGAAGTTCCCCAATCTTCCAGGATGGCTAAATGAATCAGCCACTTCCCTGCACCAGAAGCCCTGGCTTTCATCCATTGACCACATGCCCAGCTACTTTGTATCACTTCAAAGACACTTAGTCTTGTTTTTCAATATTTATCACTATCCTAAGGAGCTGCTAACCAAAAGGGTAGTGGATTGAACCCACCAGCCACTCACTGGAAGATGAGACAATCTGCTTCCATAAAGATTTACAGATTAGGAAACCTTATGAGGCAGTTCTACCCTGCCCTACAGGGTCGCTGAGTTGGAATCGACTTGATGGTGTTTGGGTTTTTTGGGATCATTATCCTATTCTTAGCCAGCTACCTTATAAGCTATTTTATAATAAAGACTAAAAATGTTTCTTAAGTTATCCTCTAACTAAAATACCGTAAGCTGCACACCATCCAGACGGCAAAAATTTTAAGGGCATAATTCTCAATGTAAAGTAACTGGAACTCTCATATATTGCTGGTGGGAATAAACTAGTACAACCATTCTGGAAAATTGTTTCTCAGGATCTACTAAAACTGAAATATGCATAGCTTATAAGTAAGCAATTCCATTACCAGGTATATACATGTGTGCCAAAAGACACACATAAGAATGTTCACAGAAGCACAATTCATAACACTCAAAAAACTGAACACAACCCAAATGGCCAACAATGGATAAATATTGTAGCATATTAATTAAACGAAATAATATCTAGCAAAAAAACGAACAAAATTACAATCACATGGAATAACATGGATGACTCTAACAATCATAATACTGGGCAAAAGAATCTAAACACAAATGGAAGCATGCTTCCATTTACATAAAATTCAAAATCAGTTAGTACGAATCTATGGCAAAAGAAGTTTCCCTTTGGGTGGAGTAGAGAGATTACCTTTGAAGGGGTAGTAAAAGGAATGGCTAGGGTGCTGATAATGTTCTGTTTCCTAATCCTCATAGGTGTTGTTATGGATAGAATTGTCTCCTCCAAAAATGCACTGTAAATCCTAACCTCTGTGCTTGCAGTTATAATCCCCCCTTGGGGAATGGGCTCTCTTTGTTATGTTAAGGAGGAAGGATTAGTGTAGGGTACATCTTGAGTCAATCTCTTTTATATTTTAAAAAAGATTAAACAAGCATGCAAAAGAAGCAGAGATGGGGGAAGATTGATGCCAAGCCATGTGGAAACCTCCAAGGAACCAAGTAACAAACTAAAGAGACAAGGACCTCCCCCCCCCCGCCCCCCCGCCCGAGCTGACAAAGGAAACCTTCTCCTAGAGCTGCTGTTGTTGTTATGTGCCTTCGAGTAGGCCTGACTCATAGCGACCCCTCCTTGGGTTTCCAAGGCAGTATCACTACGGAAGTAGGATTGCCCAACCTTCCTTCCGAGGAGTGGCTAGTGCCTTGAATTTGGACTTCTAGCCTCTTAAACTGTGATAAAATAAATTTTTGTTTGTTAAAGCCATCCACTGTGTTATTTCTATCATAGCAACACTAGCAACTAAGACAGGTGTGTTTGTTTTGTGATAACCAATGAAATTAAACACTTACGTACCCTGTAGATTATGCTCCAAAAAGAAACTAACTTGAAAATACTATGAAACCCAAAATAAAGGAATACTCAATGTAACTTACAATAATAACTCGTGTTATTTTCTTTAAATATACCAAAGAGCTATGCTTAAACAATTTATTCCCTCTACTAAGAACTGTAACAAGAAAGATCATGGTATTGCTTAAGACAAGTGAGTAGCTACTATTTTCTCAGTTCCAATAAAGTGTTCCTCAAAAGGTCTATACAATCCACCCAAGAAAGCAAGATGGTGCAAGGGCAAAATTCCAACACCTACATTTTATACATTACTTAAAATGACTCCTTTAAGAAATTTCCACTGGAAAACTCTTACTATCCCTGCAAGTTCAGTATTTTTATTTGTGAGACTAAGACCATAAAACACAGCTCAAATATAAAAAAATTGAGACCCTCAAAAAAAAAATGACTCTTTCCAGAAGACAGCAGGAACATGTGATTAAAGTGGAAAATTACCTAAAATATATCTGATTATAGAGAAAAATTATACGTACTTCTTTTTTCCTTTTTCTTAAATTTTCCTTTTTTCTTCCCATGGTCTTTCTCATCATCAGACACAACATCAGGAGGTTCATGAAGGCTGTCATGGGGAGGTGAGGGCTCACCAGTCCGGTACAATCCAGGAAACTTAGTGGGGCTGATCTCTTCAGAGCTGGGGGTTCGAGTAAGACTACTGCCATGTTCCCCTCTGCGGTGCTCACTGGGGCTGCTGGTGGGGGGCAGGAAGCACTCTGTCATTCTGACTCCCTGGCAAGAGGTAAAGTCGTCTTCTCTGTTACCTATCCATCACACCTGCACAAAAAGAAAATGTCATCAAAACCATGTAACACCAACAACCAACCAAAATACCACAAACACACAATACAGCAATTAATCTTGAATTTACAAATCAAAATTATTTTTTCTTCCCATTCCCCAAAATACTTTTTCATTTTATCATCTCATTACATTCCACGCACCATACACTTCAATTCTCAAAAAACTGAAAGCACTGGGATCAAGTATTAAAAAAAATAACCGAAATGACAACCAGAGTCAGAGTTCTCAAAGTAGAATACAGAGCTCCTTGTAAAAAGAACTCACCATTGTAGAAGGCTACTAACAAAAATTTTTTACTATTTTTTTTAATAACTATGCTGTATGAATAATAAATTACAAAGACTAGACAAATAACTACAGATGAATGGTTTAGTATCATAATAAAAATTTATAATACAGTTAAAATAATACACTTAATGATTCACACAATTGGATATTATTAACTGTGTTTCTAAGTTGTGTGCAATCAGAGTTATAACTTCCTGTGTTGAATTTTGTACTGCAGCTATGTAGAAAGAAACAAAGGAATCTCCATTTGCTCAATCCTACAATATACACAGTTATAGTACAATGGACCTACAAAAGACAAAAAGAATTCAGGATTTGTTTGCATTTTTTTTTTCTTCTTTAGATTAAGGGTACAGTCAAAGTACTGTGTTCAAAAATGATATGGATTAGTTATGAAACCCCTTCACTGTCATTATGATTTAAAATACCATTGGATCCATTTATACCTTTTTTAAAAAAATTTTATTGTGATTTGGGTGAAAGCTTACAGAGCAAATTCGTTTTCCATACAGCAGTTCACATACAAATGTCTCATGACAATGACTGCAATTTCCCACAATACAACAGCTCTCTTCCCACTCTCTTCCCCATAGTTACCTCTTCCCTGTGTCCTTCCCTCCCATGCACTCCTGCCTCCCCGAGCTCTCTCCCTATGCATACACAACCCTTCTATTCTGTCATGATTGATCTCTCCAAGGAGTCTATCTACCTAATGTAAATGTTCAGCTGATATGCCTGTCTTTTGTTTGGCTGGAGGCCACAGGTTGTTGTTGGTGTTGTTGTTATGTGCCGTCGAGTCATAGCAACCCTTCCTTAGGTTTCCGAGGTAGTCACTACGGAAGTAGATTGCCCCATCTTCCTTCCGAGGAGTGGCTGGTGGGTTTGAACCGCCAGACTTCTGGTTAGCAGTCAAGTGCCTTAGCCACTATGCGGAGGCCACAGGAGAAGATTTAATTCCAGACCTGAAGGGCAGCTAGGGGCCAGTCTCAGGGCTTCCACCAGGCTCTACCAGACCAGCAAACCTAGTCCCCATGTTGTTGTTGTTGTTGTTATGTGCCGTCGAGTCAGCCCTGACTCATATGAGTTTTGTTCCACATTGTTCTCCTACTCTATCCAGGATCTCCTACACAGATCCCCCTCCGAGTGGCTGACAGTGTTAGCTGGGCACAATCCAGTCCTTCTGGTCGCATAGTCATAAAGGCTGAGGATCACACAGTACACCAGTCCCTTAGACTAAACGTTTCCATGCATCTTTGGTGTTCTTCATTCTTCTTTGTTCTGGATGAGGACAGACCCATTGTTTCATCTAGATGGCTGCTTGCAAGCTTTTAAGATCCTAGTTGCTACTCGCCAAAGTAGGATGTGCAACAATGGTTTTATGTAGTATGTTATGCCAATGGAGCTTGATGTCCCCTACAACAACGGTCCCAAGCACACAGGTCCAACTGTTTGCTCCTTCCAGGTAGTTGGCTGTGGCTTAACAAGTGACTACAACCTTGTCCCTTGTCAGTTCTAGTATATACCTGGAAATCCTTACAGAACATACAAATACACTTGTAGAAACATTGTATGCCATGACCACGAATAAGCCAACCCTATACGTGGTCATGGGCATACACACCCCTGCACAGACATACCTAATCATTCAGCCTGTCCACCCATCTGTCCACATGTATATCAATGTTTCCCATCACTGACAATGCAGTACTGTATGTGCAACAAAAGTATTCATCTTTGTTGTCTGTACCTCCCATGCACCTCTGTCTTCCTCTTCCTCAACGCCACCAGACTAATCACTCACATTTGCTATGTTGCCCTTCCCTTCACCCAAATCAATACTTGTCTCTAACCTATCTAGCAGTGTTCCCTCTCCTCTCCTCCCATACCCGGCAACCAACAAAGAAAATTTCCTTCCATATATAAACCTTTCCTTGACTTTTTACAATAACAGACTAATATAATATTTGTCCTTCTGTGATTGAGTTATTTCACTCAGCATAATGTCCTCCAAGTTCATCCACATTATGCAGTTTTTTGTGTGTGTGTGCAGATTCTATGTTATTCTTTAGGGTTGCATAGTACTCCATTGTATGTATGTACCACAGTTTTGGTTATCCATTCTTCTACTGATGGGCACCTAGGTTGTTTCCATCCTTTTGCTATTGTAAATAGTGTTGCAATGAACATGGGTGTGCATATATTTGTTCTCATCCTGGGTCTCACTTCTTTAGGATATATACATAGTAATGGAATTGCTGGGTCAAATGGTATTTCTAATTCCAACTTTTCAAGGAATTGCCATACTACTTTCCACAGTTGTATCATTTTATAGTTGGGGAAGGTCTTTGTTTCTTCTGATCTTCATGTGGCTTGGCATTTCTCTCCCTTCATCTCTGCTTCTTTTGCTTGTTTCATCTCTTTTATATCTCAAAAGAGACTGATTTTAGACACACTCTATACTAATCCTGTCTCATTAACATAACAAAGAAAATCCAATCCCAAATGGATTATAAGCACACAATGCATAAAGGTTTGGATTTACACTACATATTTTGAGGGGGACACAATTCAATCCATAACACATATCAATGATATGAAATGTAAGTGGTCCAAATATTTCTTAAAAGATAGAGATTGGCAGAGTAGATTAAAAAAAAAGTGATCAACTCTATATGCTGTCTATAAGACTGTCACTTCAAATATAACTATATAAACAAGTTGAAAGCAAAAGAATGGGAAAAGATAACTCATTTCAACATCAATCAAAAGAAAGCAGGAGTTGCTATATTAACATCAGATAAAGTAGACTTAAGAATAAAGAAAATGGTCAAAGATAGGGCATTACATGATGATAAAGAGAGTTAATCCACCAAGATGATGTAGCAATCATAAATGTGTATGCACCAAATAGAAAAAACAAAGCAATAGTTGTCAGGGAATCAATTCTAAATCATGGTGACCCCATGTGTTAAAGAGCAGAACTCTTTAATGATAACATATGTTCACAAAAAGACTTGTGATCAGAGTAGCTTTGTTCATAACATCTTAAAAAAAAAAAAAAGGAACACTCAAATTTCCATCAACAGAAGATTGGATAAACAAACTGCAATATATTCATACAATGGAGTATTTTTCACAGCATTTTCTTGGCTGTGATCTGTACGGAAGTAGATTACCAGGCTTTTCTCCCATGGCACCGCTGGGTGGGTTTAAACCACCAATCTTTAGGTTAGTAGTCCAGCACAAGCTATTTGCACCACATGTTGTTGTTGTTGTTATGTGCCATCAAGTCAGACGCGACTCATAGAGACCCCTCCTTGGGTTTTCGAGGCAGTATCACTACGGAAGTAGATTGCCCCATCTTCCTTCCGAGGTGTGGCTGGTGGGTTTGAACCGCAAGCCTTCTGGTTAGCAGTCAAGTGCCTTAGGCACTACGCTACCATCATCTAGAATGGCTAAAATTAGAGAACATGGAGCACCCAAAAGTCTCATACACTGCTGGTGGGAATGTAAAGTTCAACTGCTTTGGAAAATGGTTTGCCAGTATCTTTTCATTGAACAAAATCCCTACCATGTGACCTACAATTCCACTCCTAAATATGTACCTGAGAGAAATGATAACATATGTTCACAGAAAGACTTGTAATCAGAGTAGCTTTGTTTATAACATCTTAAAAAAAAAAAAAAGGAACATTCAAATTTCCATCAACAGAAGATTGGATAAACAAACTACAATATATTCATACAATAGAGTATTTTTCAGCATCAAAAAAAAAAAAAAAAAAAACACAACTACTCATATGCTATGGATTGAACTGTGTCCCCAAAACATATGTGTTATCAGAAGGAGAAATATTCTATTAGTCCACTATTGTAAAAAGTCAGGGAAAGGGTTATATATGGAAGGAAACTTTCTTTGTTGGTTACCAAGGATGGAAAAGGAAGGAAAACTCCTAGATAGGTTGGGGGGATACATATATATATATATATACACACACACACACACACACATACACACACACACATATATATGTATATGTGTATGTGTATATATATATATATACACACACACATTATATACATATGTATATTTTATATATATATACACATATATACACATCAAAGATAATTAGTGGTTATCAGGGGTAGGAGAGAGGGAGAAAAGGGAAGCTTTTGTTTGGGAGGAATTGCGTTTATACTAATGGTGGTGGAATATTTTGGAAAAGGATAGCAATAATGGTGGCACAACATGAAAAATGTCATCAGTGTCCCTGAGCTATAAATGTGGAAGTTGTTATGTTGGTGACTGTCTTGTTGTGCATGTTTTCACAATAAAAGTTAAAAAAAAAAAAAAAGTGCCACAAATTCTGACTTCTAGTCCATAAGGCACTTGACTGCTAACCAGAAGGCTGGAGGTTTCAAACCCACCAGCCACTCCTCAGAAGGAAGGTTGGGCAATCTACTTCCATAGTGATATTGCCTCAGAAATGCAAGGAGGGGTCGCTATGAGTTGGATCTGACTCGATGGCAGTAAGGTGTTTTTTTTTTTTTTTTTTTTTAATGCCTGTGAAAGAAGTTGAAGCTGCACCGGAGGAATTGGCAAAACACAAGGGTCCAGGAATTGACAGAACACCAATTGAGATGTTTAGAAAAATGCATGCTGGGCTGGAGGCACTTACTTGTCTATGCCAAGAAATTTGGAAGACAGCTACCTAGCCAACTGACTGGAAGAGATCCATATTTGTACCCATTTCAAAGAAAGGTGATCGAACAGAATGTGGAAATTATCAAACAATAAATATCATTAATAGCACACGCAAGTATAATTTTGCTTTAGATAACTCAAAAATGGTTGCAGTAGTATATTGACAGGGCCTCCAGAAACACAAGCTGGATTCAGAAGAGGATGTGGAACAAGGGCTATCATTGCGGATATCAGATGGAACTTGGCTGAAAGCAAGAATACCAGAAAGATGTTTACTTGTGTTTTATTGACTATGCAAAAACATTCAATTTTGTGGATCATAACAAATTATAGATAACACTGAGAAGAATGGGAATTCGAGAACACTTAATTGTGCTCATGAGGAATCTGTACATAGACCAGGAGGCTGTCATTCAAACAGAACAAGGGAATACTGCATGGTTTAAAATCAAGAAGAGAGTGTCAGGGTTGTACCCTTTCACCATACTTATTCAATCTATATGCTGAGCAAAGAATCCAAGAAGTTGGACTATATGAAAAAGAAAGCAGCGTCAGGATTGGAGGAAGACTCATTAGTTACCTGCAATATGTAGAAAACACAACCTTGGCTGCTGAAAGTGAAGATGACTTGAAGCACTTCTTGATGAAGATTAAAGACTTCAGTCTGCAGTATGGATTACACCGCAACATAAAGAAAGAGAAAATCCTCACAACAGGACCAATAAGCAACATCACAACAAATAGATAAAAGATTGAAGTTGTCAAAGATTCATATTGCTTGGTTCAATAATCAACACCAACGGAAGCAGCAGTCAAGAAATTAGACGACACATTGCACTGGGCAAATCTGCTGCAGCAGACCTCTTTAAAGTGCTGAAGAGCAAAGCTGTCTCTTTGAAAACCAAGGTGAACCTAACCCAAGCCATGGTGTTTTCAATCATGTCATACGCATGTGGAAAGCTGAACAATGAATTAGAAAGACCTAAAAAGAGCTGAGGCTTTTGAGTTGTGGTGTTGACAAAGAATACTGAAAGTACCATGGACTGCCAGAAGAGCTCACAAATCTGTCCTGGAAGAAGTGCAGCCAGCATGCTCCTGGGAAGTGAGAATGGCCAGACTTCGTTTTATTTACTTTGGTCATGTTGTCAGAAGGGGCCATTCCCTGGTGAAGGATATCATGCTTGGTAAAGTGGAGGATCAGAGAAAAAGGGGAAGACCCTCAACGAGATGTACTGACACAGTGCATACAACAATGTGAGGCTGTATAGCCAAGTATTGTGAGGCTGGCTCAGGACCAGGCACTGTTTCATTCTGTTGTTGATAGGGTCTCTAAGAGTCAGAAGCCAACTGATGGCATCTAACAACAACAACACACCTGTGCTTATAATCCTATTTGGGAATGAGTTATCTTTGTTAAATTAATGAAGCAGGATGAGAGAAGGGTGTGTTTCATACCAATCTCTTACAAATATAAAAGGAGATTAAGGAAGCAGAGTTGGGGGAAGGATGGCAAGCCACATGGAAATCTCCAAGGATCTCGGAGGCAGAAGCTGAAGAGACAAGGACTTTCCCCCAAGAGCGGACAGAGAGAAAGCTTTCACCTAGAACCAGCACCCTGAATTTGGACTTCTAGCCTCCTGCAATGAAAACCTAAATTTGTTTGTTAAAGCCATCCACTTATGATATTTCTGTTATAGAAGGACTAGATAACTAAGACATCATACATACAACAAAATGGATGAATCTCAAAGACAGCACAATGAGACAAAATACAGTACATATTGTATGGTTCTATTTATACGAAATTCTAAAGAGGTAAAAAATCATCTAGGTACCACAGAATTTACAACTGTGGTTTCAAGGTTGTAGGGAGGAGATTGAAAGCAAAGTAACACAAAGGAACCTTTCAGGGTAACAGGTATGTTATGAATCTTGGCAGGCGTATGTGTTATATGTATATGTGCATTTGCTAAAATTGATCAAATTAAGCATTTCACTGAATATAAATTACACTTCAATGAAATCGCGAGAAGGAAGCAAAAAACAATGGATGCTTTATAGAGATGATTGTGATCATGAGTCATTTAATAAAATATAGACTGTCCACTTTTCAAATGCTGCTACTCCCATCTTTATACTCAGCATCCCACCACCCACCACACATACAAAATCACTACAGTAGGAATGTCTATTTCCAATAATTCCAAAATAAAGCCGGGTGACGGATTCCCAGGTAAAAGAACAATTTCTTTCCAGAGAGAATTGAAAGTAAAAAATGTTTCTTCTGTAACACCTAATAAAAAGTATTAAAAGTATAAAACAAGTAACTCCACATATCTAGAACTTTATTTTAAAACCAAAAACTGTAACTTTGAAATACTGTAGTGTTTTCTGTTCATTCATCAGTACTAATCACACACAAAGAATCACTCATCCATACAAGAGGACAAAGCAATGTTAAGTAGGAAATAATTAGAGATTACTAAATTTAAAGTCTCAGGAAATGTGCTCTCAAGAATAATCTAATGGTTTATTGGACTTGATAATATCTAAGCAGAAAAAGGCCCAGTTCAGACAACAAATAGCTTGCTTAACCTGCTTTACAAGTTAAACAAGTCAACGTTTTATAAATGTTCTTTTATTAATAAGTACCAGATTTAAATTCACTAGAACAGCTTTCCCACATTTTTTTTTTTTAAATAATCTGTAAATTAAAGTCTCTAATATAAATCTCTACCTGGGACGCCAAATACTGATGAATCAATACTTTATATATACTTAACACTAACCAGTATTAATTTACTATTTAGGAATATTAGTTTATAACAATATTAGCATGCACAGTAAATTCTTGTTCCTCAAATGATATAGCATGTTATATTCTAAGCTTAATAAGAACATACCTGCATATTTTGGTCACCTGAGAATACAAATAACTAGCGTATTTTAAATCAACACTCAATTAGGCCACATTTTTCATCTAGTATACAGGAAAGGTTGTCACTAAATTTGACAACCTCCTCGGAAGGAAGGTTGGGCAATCCTACTTCTGTAGTGATACTGCCTCGGAAACCCAAGGAGGGGTCGCTATGAGTCGGGGGCGACTTGACGGCACATAACAACAACAACAACAACAACCACCACAGGAATCTGCGAGAGCACTGTCTCTTTAAATATCCAAAATAGTCAAGCCGCTTTTTAAACCTACAAAATGGCGGCATCCTCCTGACCGGCAAAAGTCCACAGCTCA
>NW_006922344.1:468408-470207 GCF_000298275.1 Orycteropus afer afer
GGGGGGGGTATGCTATTCAAAATTTCTACTTATAACCCATAAAGTCATGAGTTTCTACAGAAAATCTCAAGAAGTAACTAACTTACAATTTAATAGCAGTCAAACATGGCAAACTGATTCACATATATTCATGGCCACTCCTTCCTGAAGCCCAACCAAAATATAATTAAGGAATAATTTTCTTTTTTTAAAGGTAGGAACCCACAAGTTTGACAGAGGGATGACTGCTAACAAGAGATACCAATTTTAAAAGATGAAATGTAAGTGACTGACCGCCAAGTGGCTGAAGAGTGAAGAAAGCAGAAATTTAAACACCTTCAAAGGGTGGGAAGGATAGTGAAAAAGCCAGCTAATTCACACGGCAGATCCTCAGAAAGGCTCAGATATTAAGAGATGCCAGATACTTGTGGAGGCAGGTGTGCAGAATAGAGAATACAGAAGGATTGTGGAAGGAAAGAAAAAAAGAAGGAAGGAAGGAATGAAAGGAAGGAAATGAAAAATCAGTTAGATTCCTAGAGTTCCCCTCAAATCCTTACAGTCAAGCAACTGCACTTTCCCACCACAGCAGAAGACAGGACATTTACTTTCTGAAGAAAATAATAAATCAAAATCTTCCACCTTATAATATATAAAGAAGGAATGAGAGAGTATCACCACTTTATTTAAAAAACGAAACAAAACAAAACAACCTGTTGCTGTGGAGTCAATTCCAATCATGGCAACCATATATGACAGAGCAGAACTTAGAACTGCCTTACAGGGTTTCCAAGGCTGTAATTATTACAGAAGCAGATTGCCACATCTTCCTCCCAAATTTTTGGTTAGCAGCCAAACATTTAACTATTGCACAATCAGCATTCCTCTAAGTACTTTACAGACAATGAAAAAATGAATACCGGCAATGATCATCAATAACTACCGATATCACAAAAAACAGAAAATTCAGACTTGATGTACATCCTGATGGACCACCATACTAGTCTTGCAAAAATAAATACTGAGTGGATTGTTTAATGATACTAACAAACATTTTTTTTTTTTTAAAGTGTGATAATTGTGTTGTAGCTAAATTTAGAGACACACACTAAAATATGCATGGATGAAATGATATGGCATCTGGTTTAAGGTACATGATATGGCACCAGAGGGCTTGGGAGGAGAAGGGCCTTCACAATTCAGTACTGTTCACATTTTCAAACACAAATGACTAAACACCAAGTAGCTAAGGAATGGACAAAGTGGAAACTTAAGTGCTTTCAAAGGGTAGGAAGGATGGCAAAAAAGCCATGCAGTTCTTTTGAAAATTAGATTGAGGTAATGATTTCTTAAAATTCTTAACATTAATTACTGGTGGATACAGGATACCAAACAAATAAACAAAAACCCAAACTCACTGCTGTCGAATTGGGTCCAACTCATAGCAACCCCTCCTTGGGTTTCTGAGGCAGTATCACTGCGAAATAGATTGCCCAACCTTCCTTTTGCGGACTGCCTGTTGGGTTTGAATCACCAGCCTTCTGATTAGCAGTCCAATGTCTTAGGCACTACGCCACCAGATCTCCCATTCAGGATAACAAAGAGGTTTACTATCAAAACTAATATAAATTAATATAAAATTCTCAGCTGGAATTGGAAGTTTACTTCAGCAAGCAACCTCTGAAGATTCAAAAGGAGAGTGCCTCAAAAAATACAAAGTTGTCAATCATCTTGGTTGGGACAATAAGAATCACCACCCTCATGAAGATGAGTTCACAAAGTAGTATTTTAGAGAACAGGACTAGAGAATAGGCTAAAAGGCA
>NW_006922344.1:494699-500053 GCF_000298275.1 Orycteropus afer afer
ATAAACCCCATAATCTGTGAGTTCTGCATGGCCACTGCAGCGAATTATCAAACCCAGGAGAGAGGCAGTGGGTGCTTTGGGAGGAACGGTTGGAGAAAGGGCTGGAGGGAGGCAGCATGTCCGGCCTTGCAGTAATAGGCCTTGGGCTATTGATGGTGATTCTGCCTTCCTCTTGTAGGGAGAGAGGAGGTCAGAAGATGTGGCCTCCTTGTCCTTTTTGTACCAGCCAAGTTGACACACAGCTCCAACTATCACACCAGTTAATACTACTATTATTCAAATTTACACACCAACTACCAAAGCAAAAGATGAGGAAATTGAAGGTTTTTACCAACTTCTGCAGTCTTCTGGTTGTTGTTGTTATGTGGCGTCAAATTGTCTCCGACTCATAGTAACCCCTCCTAGGGTTTCTGAGGCAGTATCACTATAGAAGTAGATTGCCCAAGTCTGAAATTGACCAAACATACAATCAAGATGTACTGATTATTGCTGGGGATTGGAATGCAAAAGTTGGAAACAAGGAAGAAGCACTGGTACTTGGAAAACACAGCCTTGGCCTCAGTGACAGAAAAGATGCTGGAGATCACACAACAGAATTTGGTAAGACTGATGACTTTATTCATTGCAAATATGTTTTTTTAACAACATAAATGGTGATTATACACGTGGACCTTACCAGATGGAATACAAAGAAATCAAACTAACTACATATGTGACAAGAAGCAATGGAAAAGCTCAATATCTTCAGACAAAACAAGGCCAAGAGCCAAGTAGAGCAGATCATCATTTGCTCATATGCAAGTTCAAGTTGAAGCTGAAGAAAATGAAAAGAAGTCCATGAGACCCAAAATATAACCTTGAATATGACCCTCCTGAATTTAGAGACCACCTAGAGAATAGATTTGATGCACTGAACACCAGTGACTGAAAATCAGAGTAATCGTGGGATGACACGAAAAACACCAAAAGCAAAAGATCATTAAAAAGACAGGAAAGGAAGAAAAGACCAAAATGGATGTCAGAAGAGACTCTGAAACTTGCCCTTGAACAGAGAGTAGCTAAAGCATTTGGAAGAAATGACAAGATAAAAGAGCTGAACAGATGATTTCAAAGAGCAGCTCAAGAAGACAAAGTCAATTATTATAATGAAATATGCAAAGACCTGGCGTTAGGAAACCAAAAGGAAAGAACATGCTCTGCATTTCTCAAGCTGAAAGAATTGAAGAAAAAATTGCTTAGAGCTGCAATACTGAAACATTCTATGGACAAAATACTGAATGATGCAGGAAATATCAAAAGAAGATGGAAGGAATACACAGTATTCACTGTACCAAAAAGAACTGGTCGATGCTTATCCATTTCAGGAAGTGGCATATGATCAAGAACCAACGGTATTTAAGGATGAAGTGAAAGCTGCACTAGAGAACTGGCAAAGAACAAACCTCCAGGAACTGACAGAACACCCACCGAGATGTTTCAACATACGGATGCCATGCTGGAGACACTCACCCAGCTATGCCAAGAAATTTGGAAGACAGCTACCTGGCCAACTGACTGTAAAAGATCCATATTTGTACCCATTGCAAAGAAAGGTGATCCCACACAATGTGGAAATTATCAAACAATATCATTAATATCACATGCAAGTAAAATCTTGCTGAACATAATTAAAAAACAGTTGCAGCGGCATACTAACAAGAGAACTTCCAAAAACACAATTTGGATTCAGAGGACGCGGAACAAGGGGCATCACTGCTGATGTGAGATGGATCTTGGCTGAAAGCAAAGAATATCAGAAAGATGATTTGT
Organism: Orycteropus afer afer; assembly: GCF_000298275.1. Taxonomy (NCBI): domain Eukaryota; kingdom Metazoa; phylum Chordata; class Mammalia; order Tubulidentata; family Orycteropodidae; genus Orycteropus; species Orycteropus afer. Next base: position 496,509 of record NW_006922344.1, read on the forward strand.
GTTTTATTGATTATGTAAAAGCATTCAATTGTGTGGATCATAACAAATGATGGATAACACTGAGGAGAATGGGAATTCCAGAACACTTGATTATGTTCATCAGGAACCTCCACATAGACCAGGAGGATGCCATTTGAACAGAACAAGGGGATATCACATGGCTTAAAATCAGGAAGGGCATGCATCAGGGTTGTATCTTTTACCACACTTTTTCAATATGTATGTTGAGAAATAATCCAAGAAGCTGGACTATTTGAAGAAGAATGTAGCATCAGGATTGGAGGAAGACTCATTAACAACTTTGATATGCAGATGGCACAACTTTGCTTGCTGAAAATGAGGATGACCTGAAGCACTTACTGATGAAGATTAAAGACTACAGTCTGTAGTATGGATTACATCTCAACATAAATAAAATGAAAATCCTCACAACTGGACCAATAAGCAACATCACAATAAATGGAGAAAAAATTGAAGTTGTTAAAGATTTCTAATTACTTGGTTCCACAATCAACACCAATGGAAGCAGCAGTCAAGACATGAGACAACATACTGCACTGGGCAAACGTGCTGCAAAAGACCTCTTTCAAGTGCTGAAGAGCAAAGATGTCTCCTTGAAGACTAAGGTGTGCCTAACCCAAACCATGTTATTTTCAATTGCCTCATATGAATGTGAAAGCTGAAGAGTTGATGTTTTTGAGTTGTGGTGTTGACAAAGAATACTAAGAGTACCACGGACTGCCAAAGGAACGAACAAATCTGCCCTGGAAGAAAGGCAGCCGAATTCTCCTTGGAAGAATGGCCAGACTTTGCCTCACTTACTTGGTCATGTTGTCAGAAGGAATCATTCCCTGGAGAAGGATACTATGCTTGGTAAGTGGAGGGCAGCAAAATAGTAGAAGGCCCTCAACAAGATGGACTGACACAGTGGCCACAATGATGGGTTCATGTATAGCAAGGATTGTGAGACTGGCACAGGACTGGGCAGTGTTTTGTTCTGTTGTACAAGGCATGGCTAGGAGTCAGAGCCAACTTGACGGTACAACATGTCCTAGTGTTGTTCTTTTTAGATTTCTGTCTAAAATTGAAACTGACATGTTGAAGTCCCTTACTATTATTGTGGATTATATATTATTGTGGAATTGGTATTGTTTCTTCTTTTATATTGGTCAGTATTTCTTTAATGTATTTTGGTGCATTGCTATTGGGTACAAATATATTTGTAATTGTTACCTCTTCTTGCAGAATTGACCCTTTTACTATTATGTAATGTCCTTTACCTCTTGTGATAGATTGTGATTTAAAGACTATTTTTTCTGATATCAGTTTGGCCACTTCTGCTGTTTTTGTTTACTCGTCACACAGAATATTTTCCTCCATCATTTTATTTTCAGTCTGTTTGTGTCCTTATGGCTAAGGTGTGTTTCTTGCAGACAGCAAGAGGATAGACTATATTTTTTCATCCATTCTGCCACACTCTACCTTTTGCATTTAAGGTTATTGATGAAAATGTGGTGTCTACCTCACTCATTTTGCTATTTGTGTTTTCAATGTTTTGTATAATTTTTTTATTCTGATTTTTCTGTTTTTGTTGCTTTCTTTTAATAAGCCCTTTTGTTATCTTCTTTCTTGTCTTCTGAATGTCTCTTCTTGGAGATTTCTTAGTGAACACCACAAGTTATAATTACAATAAAGTTCAACATACAAACAATATAAAAACTTAGTAAGATAAATCTCTTCCCTGTATGCTTTTTCCTTCCCCATGTCTATTGGTGTGCCTCCATTAGTATCAATGTACAATCTATACTTGGTAAGTTTATTTTGTACTTATTTCTCAATGCTCTGCCTTTACATTTGAAGTACTTCCTCGAGTAATACTTGCAAAGCTGGTCTGTTATTGTTAGGTTCAGTAAAGTTGGTTCTGACTCATAGCAACCCTATGTACAACAGAACAATACACTCTCTGGTCCCTCACCATCCTAACAACCGTTGCTATGCTTGAACCCATCATCACAACCACTATGTCACTCCATCTCATTGAGAGTCTTCCTCTTTTTTGCTGAGCATCTACTTTACCTAGCATGATATCCTTCCCTGGAGACTAGCCCCTTCTGACAACATGACCAAAGCTCAAGAGATGAAGTCTGGCCATTCTTGTTTCTAAGGGGCGTTCTGGCTGTACTTCCTCCAAGAGACGTTTATTCAGCAGTCTATGATATTCTCAATATTCTTTATCAACACTACAATTTAAATGCACCAATTCTTCAGCAGTCTTCCTTATTCATTGCCTAGCTCTCACATGCACATGATGCTATTGAAAATACCATGGCTTGGGCTCAGGCACACTTTAGTCTTCAGCGTAACATCTTTGCTCCTCAACAATTTAAACAGGTCTATTGCAGCAGATTTGCCCCATAAAATACACTGTTTGATTTCCTGACCACTGCTTCTGTGGATGTTGACGGTGGATCCAAGTAAAATGAAATATTTGACAACTTCAATCTTCTGTCTATTTATCATGATGTTGCTTATTGGTCAAGTTCTAAGTACTTTTTTGCTTTCTTTATACTCAAACCTGCCCACCACGGATGATTCTGCTGGTATTTGAAATACCAGTGGCATAGCTTCCAGCATCACAACAACACACATGCCACTACAGTACAACAAACTGACAGATGAATGGTGATTAAGATGGTATGGTAGTTGCAAATTCCCAGAGCTTCTGTTTGTTTGAAATGTCTTGATTTCCCCCATTTTTGAATCACAACTTTGCTGAGTAAAATAATTCTTGGTTAGCAATAGCTGACTTACTTAGTACTTTATATATTTCTGGGGAGAAATCTGTACTAATTCTTAAAGAAGACCTTTGGTATATTACACTGTGTTTTTCTCTTGCTGCTTTCAGAATTCTTTTCTTGTTGTTTGTTTTCAAGAATGTTATTGGGATATGTTGTGGAGTTGAACTTTTTGGGTCTCTCTGACTGGTGTTCATGTAGCTTCCTTTATCTGCAAGCTTGGTTCTGTGCTAGGATTTGGGAAATTCTGATTATCTCTTGGAGAATTGTTTCTGTGGCTTAATTGTTGCCATGGTGCTCTGAGATTCCAACAATTCCCACAGTAGATTTCTTAATTAAATCCTATATTTTAGGTTTATTTGTTTTTCTTTCTTTTCTCCTTTTTCTTGAGACTTGATAGTTTCAGTTATTTTGTCTTCTAATTCACTTTTTCTATCTTCTGCTTGTTTGACACTATGGCTAAATGCTTCTCTTGCCCCTTCTGATTCAGATGCTTTATTCTTCAATTCCATTATTATTATTTTTTCTTTTCTTTTTTTAATTGTGATTTGGGTGAAGATTTACAGAGCAAATTCACTTTCCATACAGCAGTTCACATATACTCTGTCTCATGACATTCACCACAGTTTACCACAATGCAACAGCTCCCTTCCCACTTCCTCCCCGTAGTTACCTCTTCCCAGTGTCCATCCCTCCATACGCTCCAGCCCCCTGAGCTGTCTCCCTGTGCATAAGCAGCCCTTCTTTCTC
>NW_006922344.1:501954-513495 GCF_000298275.1 Orycteropus afer afer
TGATCCATCTGGAGTTCGTTTTTGTGTATATTGTGAGGTACAGATCTTGTTTCATTTTTCTGCAAATGGATCTCCAGTTTTGCCAGCACCATTCATTAAACATTCTCTTCCCCATTTAATGGATTTTGGGCCTTTGTCAAAGATCAGCTGACTATAGGTTGATGGATCTATTTAATTCCATTATTTTTAAAAATAATGTTCTCAATTTCTTTGTTAACTCTCTCATTTTGTTCCTCCACTTGTTTCCTGAACTCCCCTAGATTGTTCTGTGTGCTTTTCCCTTTTTTAAAACATATTTAGCACCACTGTCTGAAAATTATCAATCCTTTACATTCCTCTAGCTTGTACAGGATAAATTTTCTCTTCATGTTTTGCATCCAATTGTACCTTCTCTTGTGATTTCACATTTTATTACCTGTTGTTGAACTTAGGTCATTTAATCTTTAATTTTGCTTTGAGATTTTTGTTCAATTTATTGTGGAAGAAATCACTGATTCAGCACCCTGGCAGCACAACAGCCAAGTGCCCAGCTGCCAACCAAAAGCTAGAACCTGCACCCACCAGCTGCTCTGCAGAAGCAAGATATGGCAGACTTCCTCTGCAAAGTCTCTACAACCCTGGGAACCCCATGGTACAGCTCCCCTTAGCCATGCAGGTATACAGAATGACCCAGTGGCATGGGCTTGGTTTCGTCTCCTGGGAACCACTAGATGGCACTCTTATCCATAAGGTTTTTTTCAGCGCTAGTTTAGGAGTTCAGTATGTTTGTTGTTGCAGTTGTTATGTGCCTTCGAGTCCTGAGTTGGCCCTTACTCATAGGGAACCCTCCTTGGGTTTCTGAAACAGTATCACTACGGAAGTAGATTGCCCAACCTGCCTTCTGGGCAGTGGCTGGTGGGTTTGAACCACCAGCCTTCTGGTTAGCAGTCAAGTGCCTTAGGCACTACTGGAAATCAATGCATATGCAAAAGTGGGTGTTTAGTTGTTTGGAGATACTGCTGTAACCTGTGGGGTTCCACTTTCCTGAGGTGACAGTGTGGGGCTATGTCTTTCTCTCATTGGTGCTCCTGCACAGACACTCCCACAGTGTTTCACTACAGGCGCCTTTACCCCTTATCAGTCTGAAGTATTACCCTTGTTTTGCTGCCTTTGCAGCTCCTCCTGGTCCCAATGTCCATCCATGATGGGCCTCAGAGAGATTCAACAGCACCCTCATGCAGCGTCACAGTCTCCTTTTTGCTCCCTCCCAACTGCACAACCCATAAACTCTCATGGCCAGTTTGACAGCTTTAAAAAAAAAAGAAGAAAGAAAGAACGAGAGCTTCCTCAGATTAGCTCCTTTTCTATTTTTTTTAGATTAGCTCCTTTTCTGTGTTCCATTTTTTAGTGTTACCCAGACCTTGTACCAAAATGGCTGCTATGAGTGAATAGTCCCGATGTTAGTGGGTAGGATCTCCTAGTTTCTGAGACAAACTCATTCTTCCTCTTCCTTGCTTCTGGACTGACCCTGACTCTCCAATACCTTACCTATTGTCCAGAGTTCTGAGATCTCAGTCTGTGCTTTTCATTCATTGTTCAACCAGTCAACTAATCTTTGACAAAAGTGTTAATTCCATTCAATGGGGAAAGAAGTTTATTCAACAAATGGTGCTGGGACAATTGGATGCCTACATACAAAAGAATGGAACTGGACCCCTACTTCACACCATACAACAAAAAAAGAACTCCAAACGGATCACAGACATAAATGTAAAAACTAAAACTATAGAATTTGTAAATATTTATGGCCTTAGATAAAGCAATGATTTCTTAAATATGACACAAATAAAATCATAAGCAACAGAAGAAAAAACAGTTAAGTTGGACTTCAGCAGAACTGAAAACTTTTGTGTGTCAAAGGGCATTATCAAGAAAGTAAGAAGACAACTCAGAGAATGGAAGAAACTATTTGCAAATCGTGAATCTGAAAAGGAATTTGTTGCTAGAATATATAAAGAACTTTTACAACTCAATAAAGACAAATAATCCCATTTTTTAAAAAATGGGCAAAGGACCAGAAACACATTTCTCCAAAGAAGATATGCAAAGATCGATATTCACAAGAGAATATGCTCAGTATCACTAGGGAACTGCAAATGAAAACCACAAGATACCATTTCGCACTCACAGGGTTAGTTAAGGGAGTCTGGTGGCGTAAGGCCTAAGGCATTTGACTGTTAACCAGTCAGCTGGCAGTTCAAACCCACTAATCACTCCTCGGAAGGAAGACTGGGCAATCTACTTCTGTAGAGATACTGTCTTAGAAACCCAAGGAGGGGTCGCTATGAGTTGAATCGACTCAACGGCAGTGAGTTTGGTTTTTTGCTTTGGTTGGGATAGTTAAAGAATAATGATGAATCTGCAAAATACCTCATAACATGGATGAACTTTAAGGACATATTGAATGAAAAAATCAATCACAAAAAGACAAATGATGTATAAGACCACTATTACGAAAACTCAAAAAAAGGTTTTAGACACAGAAACACTCTTTAATGGTTACCAGAGATGGGAGGGGAAGGGAAGGAACAGCACTAACTAGAGAGTAGACATACTAACCTGGGTGAAAGAAAGGCAATATGCAGTAAGAGAGAGGTCAGCACAATTATGACTAAAGTAAAGAAAGACACTGGGAAGTGCACAAGAATTAAAGGCAACAAAGGTAAATACTTCTATATACATAATCCTGCAAAAACAGTAACAACAAACAAATGGATACATAAATAGATACACAAGCTGAATAGGAGTAGGAAGGCAAAAAGGACTACACTCACAAGTAAATAGAGGTTTTGAAAGGATATATACATATTTATTTGTATGTGCTATAAATATATCCACCTGTATAGTAGAGCACACATAGGACAAAGTTATGAAAACTTCTTAGTCATAACCAAACAACTCGGAATGAGTCACTGGGCTTGGGAGTTTAGGACCACAGTCTCAGGGTATAATTAATCAATTATAAGTCAATTGGTATAACCAGTCCACAAAGACAGTATGTTCTACATTCTACTTTGGTGAGTAGCAACTAGGATCTGAAAAGCTTGTAAGTGGCCACCTAGGATGCAACTATTGGTCTCTCCTCATCCAAAGGAAAGTGAAGAAAATCAAAGACTCAAAGAGACAACTAGTCCAAAGGACTAATGAACCACAGCTTCCATACCATGAGATCAGAAGAACTGGATACTGCCCAGCTACCATTACTGATCATTCTGATCGGGATCACAATAGGATGTCTTGGACAGAGTGGAAGAAAAAAATGTAGAACAAAATTCAACATCATGAAAAAAAGTACCAGACTTAGTGGTCTGAAAGATAGATATTGGTGGAACTCCCAAGACCATGGCTCTTAGACACCCTTTAAATCTAGAACTGAACCTATCCTCCTAGGGATCACCTTTCTGCCAAACAATAAGACAGGCCTATAAAATGAGCAAGACGACCTGTGAGGAACATCCTCCTCAGAACAATTAACTATAGGAAACCAAAAAGGTAGGATTTGCCTAAAAACAAAGCTCAGAAGGCTAGAAGATGCAAGAAAGAAGGACAAAGGACAATAGGGAACCCAGAGAGGAAGTGAGAAGAGTGCTGTTACATTGAAGGGCTTGCAACAAATGTCACAAAACAAAATATAGATAAATTGTTGACTGGAAAACTAATTTGCTCTATAAACTTTCACCCAAACCATAATTAAAAAAGAAAAAAGTTAAAACATAGTTACCATATAACCCAGCAATTCGATTCCTAGGTACCTACTCAAGAGAAATGAAAACACATGGTACAAATACTGAAAAAAGAGTACATATATTTCATACCAGCATTATTCATACAGCTAGAAAGTAGGAATAACTTTAAATGAGTAAACAAAATGTGGTATACCCAGACAACAGATTATTCTGCAATAAAGTGTAGTATTTACACATGCTATGATATGGATGAACCTTGAAAACATTATATATGTGAATTCCATTCTTCCTGAATTAACAGTTTGTTCAATCACCCAACTAGAGCCCAACTTATCCTATCATACTATTTCTTCCTCATTCCCCAAAATCCAATTGTTATTGAATCTTGCAGACTCTATCTCCTAAATATTTCTGCAATCAATCTCCTCTCTATCCCCACTGACACTGCCTTAGTTTAAACCCTTTTCTCTCCCTTCAATTATTGCAAAAACTTCCTAACCAGTCTTTCTTCATCCAGCCTCATCTTCCCTTCCCTTCTGAAATTCATTCTCAACAAGTCCAGAACGATCTTTCTAAAACAAAAACCTAATCAAGGTCCCTGAGTGGTGTAGTCGGTCTGTGCTCAGCTAGTAACCCAAACTCTGCTTGTTCGAACCCACCCAGTAGCACCGTGGGAGATCCAAGCCTGGTGAATGGCTTCCGTAAAGATTACAGCCAATCCAACTCTGAAGCCTATAGAGGCTCCCCAAATGAATACACAGATGTCTCAATAAAATGAAAACCTAATCATGTCCCTTTTTGATTAAAATCCAAACACCTCATTATTATCTAAAGGAAAAAAGCATAAAATTGTTAGAATAGCATGCAATGCCTCTGAATATCTATCTTTGCAGCTTCATCTCCTGTTACTCATCATCATAAACCCAATGCTATGCTATAGAAAACAACTTACCACTAAAAATGTGCCATGTTCTTACTCATGTACAAGTTTTTGTTTAACTTTCTGCTTAAATTCCTTTCCCTCCATTTTCTGCCCCAGCCGTATCTAAGTTCTTCTTTAAATGTAATGACATAAAACTAAAGTACCTAAGATAGTGCTGGACACATAAACCAAAACCAAACCAGTTGTTGTCCAGTCAATTTCAACTCACGGCAACCCCATGTGTTTCAGAATAGAACTGTGCTCCACAGAGTTCTCTATAGCTATGCTCTTCCAAAGCAGATCATCGGGCCTTTCTTCCAAGGTGCCTCTGGGTGGATGCAAACCACCAACGTGTCAAACTGCCAACTTTTCAATTAGCAGCCAAATGCTTAACCATATGTACCACCCAGGGACTCAACAGGGGATTAAAGATAGGTTTAGCTGCCTTATGCGTCCCTTCTTTGTCCTATGTCAATGGCTCCTGTGTGCCTACAAGATAAAGTTGCAATTACTTCAATGGAATACAAAATCATTCATGATCTGGTTTCTGCCTATCTCCCCAGGTTCATTTCTTGCCACCACCCTGTACACTAGCGAACTATATGAATTATCTGTAAATCCTACAAATCCCCATGTAATTTTAGACTCCTAGGCTTTTGCTCACACTACTCCATGGACCAATGTTCTATCTTTTTTATGCCTATGTACTTGCTTTCATCACTTGTCATTGTTGTTGCTATGTGCCATCGAGTCGGACCCGACTCATAGTGACCCCTCCTTGGGTTGCCGAGGCAGTATCACTCCGAAGTAGATTGCCCAACCTTCCTTCTGAGGAGTGGCTGGTGGGTTTGAACCGCCAGCCTTCTGGTTAGCAGTCAAGTGCCTTAGGCACTATGCTACCAGAACTCCTTTATCACCTACTAGATGTAGTTTTTCCTTCTTACTTCCTCCTTCCTCAATTCCTCTTTCTCTTCCTTTGAGAAAACTGACTACTACTTTCTTTTACACCCACTGGATGCCTATATTTTTTCTAAAAAGTTATCTTTTAAATGTATTATACTTGTTGACAATTCAATTAAGACACAGAGTTTCACCACTCTGAAGGCAGGGGCACTTGCCTTATCCATCTTCAAATCCTCTTCATTTGGCACGGTACATGGTACATAATTCTTCTTTATACTGAATGATCTCATTTTCTTTGTCCCCTTTTAAATATACTAATATAAACTTCTACCAGGGATTTTCTTTCAAAAAAGAAAAAATGTACTTTCATGTTACATTCTGAACCCCATCTCTCCCTGTCAAACAAACAACTATACAAATTAAAGTTACCATGCATTTTCTCATGTCACATCCACCTTTCTAAATTAGAGGAGAAATGGCCCCTATAAGATCAATGAGAAAAAATATTTTGATGAGATAGCAAATTAGATTATAATGTTACTTTGTTTCAAGATACACTGTTTAGGAATTACTTCCCAATACCCAAACACAAGCCCACTGCCATTAATTCCAACTCATAGCAACCCTATAGGACAAAGTCGAAGTGCTCCACAGGGTTTCCAAGGCTATAAATATTTACAGAAGCAGCCTGCCTCATCTTTCTCCTGCAGGGCTGGTGGCGCTGAATTACCAAACTTTTCTTTAGCAACTGAATGATTTAACCAATGCACCACCAGAACTCCTTTACTTCCCAATAAACCAAAAAACAAACTCACTGTTGTAGAGTCAGATCTGACTCATAGCAACCCTCTTTGGGCTTCCAAGGTGGTATCACTACAGAAGTAGAATGCCCAACCTTCTTTCTGAGGAATGGCTGGTGGGTTTGAACCACCAGCCTTCTGGTTAGCAGTCAAATGCCTTAGGCACTACACCACCAGAGCTCCCTATTTTCCAGAAGTTACTGTGAAACTGGCCTACCTTACTTGGATCTATGCGCCACTCTGAAAAGTAGAAAATACCCTACTGACTCCTTCCTACCCAATACCACTTACATTAGTTATTCATTTTCCAGAAGATACTCAAAAGAGCTATCAAGTCACCAAGCTAATTTTAAAGGCAAAAGGTCAGGTTACCTTTCTCATTCACAATCTCATTCATGTAGATGTGCTGTCACAGTGACCTATGAGTTGGAATCAACTCTATGGCAATGGGTTTTTGATTTGCCAAAAATAAATGGTAAGCACCAAACCAAAAGTGGGACTACTAGTAAGGGTCGTTAGCTGCTGTTGAGCCGATGCAAACTCATGGTGACTCCATATGTGCAGGGCAGAACTGTGCCCCACCAGGATTTTCAAGCAGATCAGAAGGAAATCACCAGGCCTGTCTTCAGAAGCACTTAGTGCCAAACTTCCAGCTAGTAGCTGAATGCTTAACCATTTGTGTCACCCAGGGTCTCTGGCCTATTCCTTATTGTCAATATCTGAATAACTGCTCAAGTACAACGGAATGCTACCCAAAGTACTACAGCATTAGAACATGCCCACTCCACTAAACAAAAAGTTCAGTGAAAGCTTTCTTATCAGTGTGCTAAGTCCATGCCCATATGACAGTAGTTCTATTACATGCACCTTCAAAATACCTTGAGTAAAAAAATTAATTATACTCAAGAACTCTACTAGGCCTTAGAAGAAACATGCTGCTTGGTTAAGAGGGAGAATCTGTAGCAATGAATCCCAAAACTTGAAACACCTTAATTACTTCAGGTAAGGCTGGGGTGTGGAGTATTTCGTAAAACCTGTTTCACTCTCAAGAGTACAAAATGAATTAAAAAAAAAAAAAAAAACCTGACCTCAAGAGCATTTTGGCACAAACATACTTGAAAAACAGTTGTGAAAGGCATTCTCAACTCTAGATGTGTCAATTTTTTCCACTGGAACCTTAAAGTACCCAACAGGTTCCCAATGCTTCAACGCTAGCGCTACGAAACATCAAGAATCTTTTACTAGTCCCCTGAGCAAGCACTGGAGACAGGTCAATATTTCGGGTAAGATTTAATAATAATAATATAAAAGGCTGAGTCCTTTCTTCTCCGTTCAGGTGTGTGCCCCTAAAGAGCTCACCCGGGGCCTGAATAATAAGAGAAATCCTCAGTTTCTAACTCTCCTCCTCCAGACCCCAAGAGCACCAAATCTCGAATTCGGATGCCATTATGGGAGGCCTGTCCGGCAAGTAGGAGGGACGGATACCAAGCAAGCAAGAAAACGGGAAAAACCTTGCCCAGGATAAACCAACACTAGGGACAGCCACGCCCCCCAACCCCCAACTCCAAAACGGAGCGCGCCGGAGCACAGCACGCTGCCTGACAGATTCTGTGCGAGGCCGGTACCAGAAGGGTCTTCCGGCTCGCGAGGGGAATCGCGGTACTCTGGCACGCGACCACTGCACGCAACTGACCTGTGCCTGCTCCCGCGCGACCGCCCGCTCCTGCCGCAGCCACCGCCTCCTCGCGCTCACGCAGCCGTCGCAGCCACCGTAGCTGCCTCCTGCGCGGGGCCCCTGGCCGGCCTCAGGAGCCCCATTCCCACCCCGCCCAGCCTCCGCCTGTTTACAATGACTGGGACGGAACAGGACGAGCCGGACAAACGCGCAGGCGCATTCCCTCCTCCCGCCGCTGCCGGCTTCCCGGGTCCTTGTCGCCTGTGGACTGACTGATAAGGCCGTCAAGGGCAAACGCCCCGTGCCCTCGCGCAGGGAACGCCGGGAGTAGTAGTTCTTATACGCCCAATGCTCGGTCTTCGGAGAGGAAACACACTACAACACCCAGGAAGCACTGCAATTCCTTCAACTCAGACTCTCCGTACGGGGACCGCGGGAGCGCGCGAGAGTGCGCGCCGCCAGAGTACTCTGCAGACGCTTGCGCAATTCTGGTCTTGGGGGACTGGGTGGAACAAATACCTACCCTATAAAGGTATTAGTGAAGGTTGGTCGGGACAGCTTTTGCGGTGGTTTTGAGAAAACAAATAGCCTGTCTCTCCACACGATGACCAGCCTATGCCCTCAGCTGCCGAAGCTCCGATCTTCTTTTCTGCCAGCGTACTTCAGTTACCCTAACCAGTTAGACGAGCCTAGGAATCTTACCCAGCCTGCCACGGGGTGGGGCGTCTTCTGGCATTTGGCTGGTGGGAAATGTTTTGCTTTGGGTGCGTACTCTTGCTTGGAGGTTCTGGAAAAATGAAGCGCCGAGGACCGGTGGGGAAAGGCTAGTATAACATACTGTGTGGGAACTGTCCTCAGAAATCCTGGTGTTAACAGAGCCAGCCCTTGGTTCTTGGCTGGCAGCGGAATTGCTATCTTCTACGACCTTCTTTGGTTCAACATTTACTAAGCAATATCTGAGTTAGAAATCCCTAACCACATGTTTAGCACGCAAGTAAAAACAACTGAATCCTGAGAAAGAGGAGAAATAACTGCATTCTCCCCTGAAGTGAGAGCGAAAGAACGCCCTTCTGAAGGGCTCGAAGCTAGTGCATATTGAAGTCGAAAACCCTGGTTGGTGGGTTAGTTGGAAGTGTTCTTGTTTCCTAAAAATTGGCGCTTTATTAGGGGAGAGATAGGATATGGGGTGGATGATCCTTCACGTGGGTCAGTCAGTCCTTTGTCTTCAAAGTGACATCTTTGCTCTTTTAACATTTTAGGCCTGGCCTTAGCCATGGTATTTTCTTTTCTTTTTCTTTTTGTAGTGTTTCCTCCCCTCCCTTCCCGCCCCTGGTAACCAACAAAGAAAGTTGCCTTCCATATAGAAACCTTTTCTTTTTACTAAAGGAGGTGAACTCGTCTGTCAGTTTGTCATCCTCTGGTGGCTTAGGTGTTGCTGTGAGACTAGAAGCTATGCCACCGGTGTTGCAAAATGTCCACAGGGTTACTTATGGTGGACAGGTTTCAGTGGAGCTTCCTGGCTAAGACAGACTCGGAAGAAGGAAGAGGCCATCCATTTCTTGCCTAGTGAAAACCTTATGAATAGCAGTGAAACACTGTCTGATATATTACTGGAAAACTTTGTGAATAGACCTGAAACATTGTCCAATATAGTGCCAGAAGATGAGCCTATCGGGTTGGAAGGCACTCAGAATATGACTGGGGAAGAGCTGATTCCTCAGAGTAGCAATAACCTCAATGATATGGATGGAGTAAAGCTTTTGGAACTTCCATTGGCTGATGTGGAACGACTCAAAATGAGCAGAAATATGCAAACATCCATTAATAAAAGGAACATGGAATGTACAAAGTATGCATCTAGGAAAATTGGAAGTTGTCAAAATTACAGTAATGAACTAATACAGTATTTGTCCTTCTGTCCTTCTGGGATAGACTTATTTCACTCAGCATAATGTCCTGCAAGTTCATCCACGTTATGCAGTGTTTTGCAGATTCTACATTATTCTTAAGTGTTGCAGAGTATTCCATTGTGTGTATGTACCATAGTTTACTTACCCATTCTGTTGATGGGCACCTAGGTTGTTTCCAAGTGTTGGCTATTATAAATAGTGCTGCAATGAATATAGGTATGCATGTATCTGTTCTTGTCCTGGCTTTTACTTCTTTAGGATATATACTTAATATACCTAGGATTGCTGGGTCAAATGGTATTTCTAGTGCTCTTTCATTGGGTCCATAGATATTTATTATGGTTATGTCCTTTTGTTCAATTGATTGTTTAATCATTATATAATGTCCTTCCTTGTCTCATATGATGGTTTTTGTCTTAAGAGTCAATTTTCTCAATTTAATATTGCCGCTCCTGTTCTTTTATGGTTGCCAATTGCTTGATACATCTTTTTTCAACCTTTGATTTTGTCTATTTTTAATTTTTTCTCTAAGATATACAGCATATTGATGGGTTATGTTTTCTAGTCCAGTCTGTAACTCTCTTGTCTCTTGAGTGGTGCATTTAATCCATTGACATTCAGTGTAATTATCAACAAGTATGAATTTGTTGCTGTCATTTCGTTACTTGTTTTTTTTGTGTGTTGTTACTGATTACTTCCTTCCTTGTAATTTTCTGTGCTGAGCTCGTTTTGTTTATGAATTGTGTTACCACTTCCTTCATTGCTATTGTTTTAGCGTTTGCTGAATATTTGTGCTTGTCCTCTTTTATTTTGATGTGGAAGTTTATCATTTATCTTTGAAATTACCCTGTGATTTATAATTTTCTTCCCAAGTTTAGAACAGTCTGTTCTATCTTGCAATTGTCTTGACTTCATCACCATTTAGAAGTTCTGTAACTACACTATTTTTGCCCTCTTTTTGGTTTGTAGTTGTCCTCATTTGCCAATTGTATCTCTGGCTCCCTGTTTACCATCTTGTAGGCTCATTTACTTTGGATACTTCCATAACTGGGTTAGTTCCTAGGTTATTTCATCCTGTGTGTTAATGGTCATTTGTTGTTTGCTGTTGTATCTTGCAATTGTCTTGACTTCAGCACCATTTAGAAGTTCTGTAACTACATATGGTAGTTAAGCTTGTGTGTCAAGTTGGCCAGGCCTGATTGAGTGGCTGGGCAGCTGGTGGTAGTTTTTCCCCATGATGAGACTGGCAATCAACTCCATGGTGAGATCTACCACAAGCAGCTGAGTAGCTGCCTTTGGGATGTGGTCAGCTTCCTATATATAAGGAGAAGCCTTGGGAATGTTTGCTAGCTTATGGCACGCTTGGACCCTGCGTATAGCCATGTCGTTGTACAGCAGCAGCCTGCCTGCTCTGCTGACTTTGAGACTTATAATGGACTTGAGTTAATGGCCTACTGTGTGGTTTGGTAACATTGGGACTGTGCCTTTTTACTTGTCAACCTTGGGCTTGGCAGCCTCAGCAGCCAGCAGCTGTCTGAGTGAAGAAAAGCCTGTAGCTCCAGTGGGCTGGGAGCAGGAGGCAAAGCTGAAGCCCAAGGCTGAGGGG
>NW_006922344.1:514725-516002 GCF_000298275.1 Orycteropus afer afer
GTATGTCAACTTGGCTGGGCCTGGTTGAGTGGCTGGGCAGCTGGTGGTAGTTATTCCCCATGATGAGACTGGCAATCAACTCCATGGTGAGATCTACCACAAGCAGCTGAGTAGCTGCCTTTGGGATGTGGTCTGCTTTCTATATATAAGAAGTCTTGGGGATAGTCTCTAGCCTATGGCACGCTTGGACCCTGCATGTAGCTGTGTCATATTCAGCAGCCTGCCATGCTCTGCCAACCCTGGGACTTACAATGGACTTAAATTAATGGCCTGCTGTGTGGTTTGGTAAAATTGGAACTATGCCTTTTTACTTGTCAACCTTGGGTTTGTCAGCAGCCAGTAGCTGTCTGAGTGAAGAAACACCTCTAGCTTCAGTGAGCTGGGAGCAGGAGGCAGAGCTGGATCCCAAGGTTGAGGGGCTTTCACACAGACCCTAGAGCCTGGCACTTTGAACTTGGACTTAAAGCCTCTAAACAGTGAGAAAATAAACTCCTATTTGTTAAAGCTGTCCCATTTGTGGTATATTCCTGTCAGAGTGCCAGTAGGTAACCTGAACAGTGAGCATTCACATATGATACACATATCTTCACTTCTTCAGCCCACTTAGAGGTATCTATCCACATACCTCTTCCGCATACCTCCTTGTCACCAATTTTCCAATCATTTCCCTTCCAAGTCCCTGACCATGAAGTCAAACCACTGGGCATAGCCCATGAATCAGTATATAATTTCATACCTTGCCATTTCTCATTCGAAGCAAAGTGGACAACTTGGTGCACTGCTCAAAGTCCTCCCCAGTGGAAGGATTTCCCTTCACCACTGGCCTTCAGGGAGGTCCCAGAAAGAACCTTCAGTGCTGCTGCTGCCCATTTTTGAGTGGTGCCTGCATATCGTACAGAATCCTCTGTAAACCAGGCAGCTTTTTCCCTTCCTCAATCAACTGATTATAAGAAACTCATGAGGCCATGGGTGCAGACTGGGAGAGAGAAGGTAACGTGACAGGAGTGGAGACCATGGACATTTGGGCCACTTCCTCGTGAAACTTATTTGTGCCTTTACGTCCTGCTCAAACCCAGTCTCTTATATACCACTTCCATTTAATGATGGAGTGCTGCTGTGCATGTTCAACTTTATGACTCTGTAAGTCAGTCAACACCTAGTTCATGATGGGCAGCTCAGACCACATAGTGATTTGGTGGCCAATGGTTAGATGGTCAGTGCTTGAACAATTTCTCTTAGAAAGATCAGCACGAGGCTGGTCCCCATGAGGCGGAGGT
>NW_006922344.1:520172-520737 GCF_000298275.1 Orycteropus afer afer
AAGCAGGCCACACCCCTAGGGAAACTCCCCTTGGGCAGATTGGCCACTCAGAACACAGTCATCCGATCCCATCACGGGAACAACCACACAGAACTGGGGTCCAGCCAAGTTGACACACAGCTCCAACTATCACAAGTGGATAGATGGGTGGACAGACTGAACTGTTAGGTATGTCTATGCAGCAGGAAGTGTACCCAAGACCATGTATAGGGTTGGCAGACAGTGGTTCTACAAGTGTATGTGTATGTTCTGAAATAACTCCTGTAAGGCTACAGTAAGGAGAAGAGGATGCACAAAAGTGAGGTTAAACAGAAGTTTTTATTCTGAGTTTCTGGGTGAGGTTTATGGGGCCTGGAGAGGGGCCCGGGTGAGGTCCACGGGTCCCTGAGAGGGGCCCGAGAAGTCACACCACCTGGCTGGGGAGGGGAGGGTTTATAGTCTTGTGGAGGACCTAAGTGGGGACACTAAGAAAATGGTGGGGTCCAATTAGCTGTTAGCATGGGTCTGTACTTAATTAGCATGAGGAGGCTTCACAAGAGGAAGTTTGCCACTGCATGGGACTTTC